>NC_062215.1:178050220-178260220 GCF_902686445.1 Sciurus carolinensis | reverse complement strand
CTGGAATCTGGTCCCCACAGTGACCCCTGCACCTCGGCATTGGTGAGTGGTCTCCACCATTCCTCTCCCTGCAGAGGGGCGGACGTTGTCCAGGGGCGGCTGAGACAACCTCCATCAGCTCCCTACCCTGCAGGTGGGAACCTGGCTCCACTGTGGGCTGGCACTGACCAAGGGTTGACTTTCGTACTTACCACAACCAGTTACAGCCACCCAAACAGAGGTGGCCCTGGGGCCCGGGGGCAGGGCATGGGGAGACACTGTGGGCAAGCCGAGGGCCCTGTTCTCCTGTCACATTGCAAGGGTCACGAATTCTCCAGGAAAGCTCTGAGCCTCTGTCCTCGCTTGCCGTAACAGCAGAGCCCACCTGGCCAGGTCACCTCCACGGGAGGGGCCTTCGAGATGAGACTTCAGAGGGGCAGGGAGCAGGTGTGGGCTAAAAGGCCGCCTTCCACAGGGGAAAAAGAACCCTCAAGAGAGAGAAGGACTGAGCTAAAGGGTGGGGAAAGGACCCTGGGAAGGAGCCAGAGAGAGGGAGGGAGGGCAGAATCCGGGAAGGAGGACCCTGGGGGCCGCAGAGCAGGCAGGCCGCACATGGGCTCTGGAAGGGTTAGGACCCTAGAGTCCTGGAGGGGCCGTGAGGAAGGCCCAAATTCACATTTATGCTAAGCACGTTGTGCCAAAAAAAATTAATAAATAAAATAAAATAAATCAAAAATTGCCAAAATACAAAGTATCAATAAACAAAATCAAGCATTTTTGTCTACAAGTGAGACCCATAATTTTCACCAGTACCATGAATTAATTTCCAAATGTGTTAGTCAAGGTTCTCCAAGAAACCGGAACCAAGAGATGTTACACCACACAAAGTCACGCAACATTCATGGGTATGGAATGTCCACACACACATAAGCTGGCCCTCTGCATCTGCAGAGCCTACCAATTATATCTGAAAATATTTGAAAACAAAATTGCATCTGTCCTGAACACTGTCAGAATTTATTTTCTTGTTATTATTCCCTAAGCAACCCAGCCATCTTCCGTACACAGCTATTTGCACAGTATTCACACTGCACTGGGTGTTATAAATCATCTAGAGATGACTTAAAGTGTACAGGATGTGCAGTTATGTACAAACACCTCTAATTTATATAACAGATGGCAGTATCCCTGGACTTTGGTACCCATGGGGGTCCTAGACTGTTCCCATGAATACTGAGGGACAACTGTATACATAACGTAGACATAATGCATAGAGAGAGAGGGTATGTTTTGAGCATTGGCCCCCACTGGGGGTCTGCCATAGGCAGGTGGCCTGCACTCTGGAAGTTCCTGTGGACTCCGTGGACTGCTCTAGCGAAGGGCTGTGTGGCAGCGGGCAGAATTCCGCCTCCACCTGGGCCTCGGTCTTTGCCCTTAAGACTCCAACTGCGTGGACGAGGTCCGCTTGCTCGTGGGAGGTCATGGGCTCTACTCAAAGTCAGCTATCTCAACGTTGCCACGTCTGAAGATCACCTTCAGAGGCACGTCGAGGTGGTGTTTGACAGAACAACTGGGCACGCTGCCAAGCTGACACGACACTCACCCCCATGCAGAGCAAGCCGTGTCTGCTGACTTAATCCAATGCGTCCTGCCTCCTCCGCCTGAAGGTCCACACTGGTGGACCTGGGGGAAGGAAGGCCTGAGAGGCCCGGGCAGGCTGGGCGTGGAGGGCACACTTCTTCGCCACACAGCCTCAGCCTGGCTCTCAGGTTCCTAGTTCAAGAGATAAAGATCCTTTTGCATTTTTATCCTGCACACCACAGAATCTCTGCCCCTCTGGGGAATAAAAAGTCATTCTCGGTTTTATTAGGATCACAAATCCATGCCAGGGGCCTGGCTGGCATGCTGGCTCGCCCTGAGGGGCTTCCGCGGAGAAGCCGGGGACACTGAGATGGGCACAGTCTCCGCAGGTGGCACTCGCTGTGGGCCTGAGGCTGTGGGTGATCCTTTGCCTCTGTCTTACTCCTGCTGCTGGGGCCTGGATTCACGGGACGGTCCCCAGGATGAGGCCTACTCCCCACTTTGGAATGTGTCCAGTGCAATGTAGGGAAAGCTGTGGGACATGAGAGCCACCAGTTGCGTGGCGCAGGAACGTCCACTGTCACGTGAGCCTGAGCAGGCCACAGACGTGTCCCAGTGTGCACAGCTGGAGGAGGTTGCCTTCCTCACACTGCCCTGTCCTCGCTGGACCTCAGATCCCACAGTCCCCTGATTTTAAATTAAACCAGCCCAAACTCTCAAGACGAGGTTTCCTCGAGGTTATTTTTACCTGGAGAAGAGTCGTCCACTGGGGACCTTCTGCTTTGGGACCCGCCCTCCTGGTTTAGGCCGCTCTTCCTCCCAGTGCTTCCTCTTGCTAAAGCAAGACCCTAGCTCTTCTCAGCACCGCCCTGCCCCTCACGCCACGGCTGGGCCTCGTTAAAATCACCTTCTGATAAACAAGAGAGCAAATGCGTGAGAATTAGTGGCTTGCGGCGTTATTCAAATTGTCCTTAAATGCACATAAAATAAAATTTACCACTTTTTAGACCACAGTTTAGGGTCATGAAGCACATTCCCTTTGTAAAGATCAGAGAGATCTGTGCTCCCGGGACAGCCCTGATGAAATACAAATTCACCAAATTTTACTTAGTGTAAAATAAATTTACATTTAAAGAAAATGCCAAGGTGAAAATAAAATACCAATAAATAAAATCAGGTGTTTCCATCAGCAGGTTTGACTCATAATCTTCACGACGGGTACGGGTGATTAAGTTCCAGGTCCATCCGGGTCGCGACCTGTGCTGGGGTTTCCCTCCTTCCTAAGGCTACTTAACGTTCCGTTGTGCACGTACCACATCCTGCTTACCTGTTCACCTGGGCTGCCACTTGGGTGGTGTCTTTTGGCTGCTGTGAACGATGCCGCTGTGAACCCGGGTGTCCAAACTCCTGCAGGATTCTCCCTTTCGGTTCTTTTGTGTATTGGCCAGAAGGCGGATGACTGCACTGTATGGTAATTCCATTGTCAGGGTTTTGAGGAGCCCCTACCAGTTAGTAGCAAGTGATTCTGAACTATCACTCTTTCATGATGGGGTGCCCCTCCACAAGGCTAGTCTCTGAGTCCTTGGAGGCAGGACCAGGTCCCCATCTCTTGGAACATGAAATGCCACGGGTATCTGGTCAACTACAGCTTCCCGTTTCTGCTAAAGGAAGGGGAGGAGCCTCTCAGACACTGCCTGGAGAATTCCAGAATGCGGAGTTCTCCTCTGAAAAGCTCATGCTGCCCTCCTCTCCAGGACACCTCGAGCCCTGTACCCCTCTATCTCAGTGTCCGGAGTGTCTTGCTGGCCTTTCTTGGCCTCTTCGTCCCTAAGTCAGTCTGTAACCTAACACTTCAATAAATTGGAACATTTAACGCAGCATTTCTACAAGCCTGAATGTCATCTAGTAAAGTCCCCTTATGTAAGGTAAACTATAAAAGAACTCAGTGTCAGCAGGTCCCCCGAACCCTCAGGGGCTTGGAGCAGGGTTCAAAGGAGACGCACGTGGCGCATGTGCATGTGAGACACAGATGCAGTCTACTGAAAGACGTAAATCAGGTTAATAGGTGGTAAACAGGTCTTATCATTCCATCCTGAAAATCACCTTCAGAGCAACAAAAATAGCAATAAACATAGAGCCGTTGTTTTAGGTGACTGATGGCTGTGGACACATAAGCTAACCGTCGTTGTATATGCCTAAGAACCCTGTGGAGAGTTATACTGTTTGACCAAATTATTAAATAACAACAAATATAATTCACGTCATACATTACCCATACAGTCTTTTCTTTATTTTAGCAAAACAAACAAACAAAATACTTAAGTTGTTACAATTCTTATTTTTATAAAATTTGCATTCTGTTGATAGCACTGACAAATGGGACCTTCTTGAGACATTGAGGTTCTCAGCCTGTTTTTATTAAAAACTCATCTGCCGAAGCATAGCCATTGGCATTGTTAGAGGAACACTTCACTGCAGAAATGTACCAGGAATTTGCATAGCTCATTCAAACATTGTATTAGGGCTACGATAAAGAGATTTTGAACGCAGCATAATAAAATAATACAAATGTCTTAATTTTACTATTTAAATTATAAATGCTCACATGATTTTCACTATCCCTTAAAGCAATATCAAGATTCATAGAAACACATGAAGCATTGACTCTCGCCTCACGGTGGCCTTTCTAGTCTGCCGTATCCTCACGTGTAAATGCAGCACACGAGATCCAACACTGGAGATGCTCCGGAGACCCCAGGCCAGGGTTCTGAGCTTTCTGTTCATTGGCGAACGTTTCCAGAAACACTGGCAGGAAGAGGATGCTGGGCCATGCTGGGCAGTAATACTCCATGTGAGAGCCCATGGCCTCTACGCGGCCTGCGAGGAGGAACCCCAGAAGGAATCCTTTCGTCTTCCTGAAGTGCTCACAGAGCGGGCTTCTCTAGTGGACACAGGTGCATTGATGGCTCTGGGAGAATGTCACCGGAGGCCCCGGGAACACAGACTCTGGGAGAAGCATGTCTCTGGACCAGCATGGTCATGTTCACTGGAGCAGATGTTGGGTGTGGGGCGGGCTCAGTGCCAGAGCCAAGCAGGAAAGGCCCGTGCGTGCTTGGGTGTATTTATTGGAGGGCTGTTATAATAATTTCAAGCCTCTGAAGTCGGGGTCCCCGGATGGGTTCCTACATCAAAGACAACCAAGTGGTAACGCGACCTGGGACCTGCAAGGGTGGGAAGTTGGCCTTCTGCCGCGCACAGAAACCCAGCAAGGCACTGGGCCTTAGGCCAGCAGGTGGCGCTGGCTCTCTGACCACAGAGGCCCCAGTAACTTCTAAGAGGGCCCAGACACAAGGGGACTGGGGCAGGGATCCGAGGGGAGCTCGGGTGGAGAAGCGGGGCTGCCGTGCCCGTGATCCACTCGTGTGAATCCCACAGACCTCGACTCTGAGAGGCTGCATCAGTTCCCCATGAAACGCTGAACGGCTATCCCAAGAGGGGAGCACCAGAGCCCTGTCAAACTCCAGGGGCCTACGAGGAGTTGCTCAGAGATGGGGATCCCGTGGGAGAGCCCCAGCGTGATCCCAGTACCCGGGGAGGGCCTCTGTCCCTTTGAGAGACAGAAAGTCTTACAACTTCCATTTTCATTGGAAGTCAGTGCTGCCTACAGGACTCAGGCTAGATTGGGAGTTTCAAGTCTAGGTCAGAAAGAGGGCCTCTTCTGAAAGGATGATCCGCACGAGTCCTCTTCTTTACGTCCAAACTGCCAGCAAGTGGTGATGCTTGTTATGGTTTGGAGCTGGGACGTCCTCCAAGTCTTGTGTGTTGAAGGTTGATCTCCAGCGCAGCAGGGTCCACAGGTGAGGTTTGGGGAATGATGGGATCACGAGGGCTCTGATCTCATCATTGGATCAATCCGTGTGAGGATCCATAGCTGAGTGGATTGCTGGGGGGTGGTGGTAGCTGTAGAGTTGGAGGCACTGAGCCTTTGGAGTTGCGCCCCTAGAACTATATCCTGTCCCTGGCCCCTTTCTCTTGCTCTCTCTGCTTTCTGGCTGCCAGCAGGTGAGCAGCTTTGCTCCCTCATGCCCTTCCCCCATGATGTACTGTCTCTCCATAGACCCAAAGCAATGGAGTCAGCCAATCATAGACTGAATCCCAAAACCTGAACTGAAATTTTCATATCAGCTGATTTTCTCAGGTATTTCATCCAAGTGATGAAAAGCTCACGTCACTCTTGATAGTTGAGGCCCTTATCAAGTGAAAGTTACTTGAGCTTACGCACCGTGGTGCCTTGACAGTTGGTCTTATGACTGAGACGGCCACTAGGTAGCTAACAGCCAGGTAGTGTATACAGCAGGATACACTGGACACAGGGATGAGCCTCAGCCCTGACAGGATGTGGCATAAGATTTCAGAACACTGTTCAGAACAGCGGGCAACCGGTAAAACTTGCAAATTGTTCATTTCTGGAATTTCATATTTTCAGATCTCGGTTTTCCAAGGGTAATTAAAACCTTCAGAAAGCAAAACCTTGGATAGGGGAGGGGGAGCTACTGTATTATCACCCCCTTGTACATGAGTCACTTGGGCTTAAGGATTTGGTTAAATGGCCAGGGCAGAATTGGAACTCAGATCCAAATCTCATCCTCTTAACAACCTAATGAGTCTCCTGAACCTGGGTGGGAGAGCCTGGAAAAGGGCCACAAACCAGCAGGGACAGACGAGGCCCCAGCTCGTGTGTGCAAAAGGCTGTGTTGGGAGAACCACCCCATTCTCCGCACCCCCCGGCCTCCCCTCCTTAAATAAACTCCAAACTGAACTAGGAACAGCCAGAAATAACATTTGCTCTGCACGCCCAGCTTGGTGGAGTCACCCTCCGCCCTTCTAACCTTGCCCCCTCCTGATCCTCGCCACTCCCCAGAAGCATGGCAGATATTCTGTAGTCCCCAGGTCCAGCAGGTGGGCCGAACTCGTATCTAGAGGGGCAGGCTGGCCACGTACGCAGGCTGCTTCCTCGGAAGGGAGTTGCCTGGTATGCGGTGTTCCCTTCTCATGAATCAGTGCCAGCATCACCCACACCCACCCTTAATTAGAAGCACTGGTCCACGCAGTGTGCCCCGCCACCAGCTCTGTCTGTCACTGAGGGCCAAAGAGGCAGCTGAAGCCAGGCCCCTTGTGTATGTGGCTCTGTTGAGAGCAACTCGAAATGCCATGATGAGATGCTCTCTTGTCTGTCAGTCCAGTGTAAAAAAGGAAGAAATAAAGAAAGAAAAATAGTGGGGGTGGGCAGAGAAGACTGGCTCAGGCAAAGGCTCAGGTTCAGTAGCTTCCTGTTCAAGAGAAAGGGCTCCAGGAAATCTCTGGATGAAGCATCGTGTCACAAAGAGGATTCCGCCTTCAGCACCCTCCAGGATGTAAATGCAGGGGGCAACGTCCCCAAGGACCCCCCCCCCGGCTCCTGACAGAGCAGCCCACCTGGCCCAGGGGGTTCCAACACCCTGCATTCTGTGGGCCCTTCTTAGAGGACCCTCGGTCTCTCCAGGGAGGCTGAGAAGCCACTTCTCTCCTTTTCCTTCACAGCCTCCAGAGCTGCAGAAATCAGGACTTAAAAGGCCGGACAGCAGTTTCTCACCTGCAGGTGGCTCCTGCCCGGGTCTCCCGGGAGGGTGACATTTCACAGCAGTCATGTGTTTCTAGTGCTGAATGAAGTCCCTTGGTGCAAAAGCAGTGCCCTTGTGGCCTCCGGAAGATGGGGAGGGAAAAGAAAGACACTTTCCTGACACTGGGCCGTGAGAGCCCCCAGGGGCTGGAGGCCTCAGGACCTCACTAGTTCTGTCGTCCCACGTTTCCTTCACGGAGGGATCCGTGACCATGGCCCCCTGTTCAAAAAGAACCTCCACTGCAGCACGTTCTTCTCGAGCAATAACCGCGTTTCCGTGTTTGACCGCAGGCTAAGGGTCGTGCTTAAGCAGCCTCAGGACGGAGCGGACGGATCCCAGCCCAACACGGCAGCAAAGCCATCTCTGTCCTGTCCCGCGGGACCCGCGCTGCCCGAGCCCTCACCTTCTGGGTGTGGGAGCCCCTCGGGGTCCCCTCTGCCCTCTGCGGTGCTCTCCTCCCTGTCACTGGCCTAGCCACTCCTGCCGGCTGCCCGGGCCTCCAGGACAGCCCCCTGGAGGGACGCGCCACCTGGCCTGGAGAAGAGCACAGGGCTCCGGCTCTCAGCAGGATGAGCCCCATGAGCGATGCGCCGAAGGCAGTGCCCCTGCTCCCTGTCCCCACACCCGGGCCGCCGGCTCCGCTTGGGCGCCAGCCTGAATGTTTGGAGATGCTGTTCAGTATGGAAACACCCTCCGCCCTGGATTCTAAACATGACTCTTCCCACAAACCAAGAAAAAAGAAACACGAGTCTCTCCGTCGTGGAGTTGTTGATGGGCTCTCCTTTTCTCCTCCTAAGCTGGCCCCTGCGCTGGGCCGTGCCTAGCGGCAGAGGCTTGCCCAGCGTGCTGGAGGCCTGGGCTCCCTCTCCAGGCACAGAAAGGCTTCTTTCGGAAAGCACCCTCCCACAGCAGCGCGGCCCCAGTACCTGCCCCTCCCCGAGTGCGAACTGTGCACCTACGGAGCACCCTGGCTGACCTCCCACAGCAGAGCCACTCCTGGTCACCACCCTGGGGACCCTCTCGTTTCTGTGTCCTCCTGAGTGACTACAGGAACACACACAGATACATGCCTCCATACCTGTACACATGCACTACACGTGCACATATGCACACGCTTGAACACACCTGTGCACACCACACACCTGCCAACACACAGGTACACACACATGCATGCACACAATCACACTTGTACACACTTGTTTACACAAACACAGATCCACACACATCCACAACAAACGCATACACGTTCTCACATGCATGTGCACACACATGATGTCCCTCATGCCCTCCGCAGAAGGGCAGCACCTCTCAGAGACAGTCTGGAAGGTTCTTCCCAGGCTGCATCACTACACCACTGTGTGCATCTACCTTTCTTTGCTTCACAGTCAGACCTACAGGTCTGCGGCATAAGGTCAGTGCCCTGCCCGGCTGACCACAGCCCCTTCCCGCTCAGCCCTCAGCTACACCAGGCCTGGGGCAGCTTTGAACACAGAGCCTGTTCTTTCCCTGGAGCTGGGACACACCTGGGAGACACAGTGGCTCTTTTCAGCCCTGATGACAGGAGCTTTGCACCCACAACTTCCTTTACGGACCGGGCTGGGGATCACTGATAAATACAGCTGCTCTCTACAGACACGAGAAAGCGACTTCCTCAGAGTTGCAGAGCAAGCTGGCGGCATTGATTATGTGCTCCTGAGTGACTATAGGAACACACACAGATACGTGCGACTGCATCCTTTAGTTGGCAAAACTCTCTGGTCCTCTGATTCGGAACTGCTTCTTAACATCTCTTGACGGAGTAAGTCCCTTACAGACTTCTGTCCTCTAAACTACAAGCGCTGTCCTGCAGGGCTCGGGCTGCCTGCGCTAAGCTGCTGTCCCCAGAGCTAAGCCGGTTTCTACAAGATCACAGTAGCTCTGGGCTGAGGGGGTCCTGGCCTCCAGCCTGCTCCTGCTGCTCCCCCGCTGCACACCAGGCCTTGGCGCTTACCTTCCTGTTCTGGAAGCTCCTGCCCCGGGGTCTGCAGGCCCACTTCATGCAGGCCATGTAGCAGATTTACCCAGCGGGCAGGGGGCTTGCCCGTGGTTTGTTCTTCGCTGTGTTCTGACACCTACTGCATAGATGAAACATTAATGGACATTTCCAAGCACATAAGGAAGACAAGGCAGGAGCATCCCCTGCATTTTATAGATGGGAAGAGAGCTGAGGAGGGGGAGGTAACCGGTCCCCGGCCCTTGCGTGAGGACGCTAGTGCTCCTTTTGTTAAGTGATTCACTCAGGTTTCTTAAGTTTTAATCCAATAGCAGTGATGTTCTGTTATACAAAAGATGCATCCAATTTTGTGGAGCTCTTACTGAACTAAATGATACTGATTTTTCTGCTATCTATGTTTGTTTTCTAAGGTTGTGTAACAAATCAGCACAAACTCAGTGGCTAAAAGTCATACAAATTTATCATCTCCCTGTTTCTGTGAGTCAGGAGTCCTGGACAGGTCAACAGGGCCTCTATTCAGGGTCTCACCAGGCTGAACTCAGGGCCCACAGGTCAAGGTTCTCCTCCAAGCTCACGAGGCCAAAAGCAGAATCCCGTACCTGTGGCTGTGCTGAGCTCCTGTGTTCTGTCTGTCCGCTGGTGCCACTCTCAGTTCCTAGAGGACCTAGAGGACCTTCCAGTCCCACCCATGCAGCTTCTTAGAATACAGTGGCTCAATGACAGCCCTTGGGTTGATTTTCCAGACCAGTGGGCTGGTCATAGCATAGTCGCAGGTGTGAATGCCTCCTCCCTTCCTGGTCACGTGCAGGGAGGGGGCTGGATGCCATGTGTCCCCCCAGGGGCAGGATCTTGGAATTCTTCCTGTGGCTCCATTCATTTTCAGGGGCATTTCATTGGAATTCTTTTTAGCTCAATCCTTCTGTGATTTCTGAGAAAACGTTCGCACACGTAAGGCCTCCAAGTTGACCTTTAGATATTTCACAGCTACTTAACAATATTTCATCCAGGCATGACGCAGGTTCCTCTTTGAACCTGGCTTTACTGAACATATTTACTCTCCACCCGGAGTGGCATGCTTGGCATGTGAATTCAGTTTATATCATCCACCTCCCCAGCCGCCCGAGCACTGCCAGGGACGTGACTCCAGGTTGCTCAAAGCTGTTATTTTCAAAAACCCTCTTCCACTCACATTTGCCTGTACTGCAGTCCAGGGGATGTGGTCAGTTCAGTGTTCACCCACTTGCTTCTCAGGCCCCTCCTGCTGACTGGCCTTTGGCCTCTTTCAGTGGTGGGTGCCCTGGGGAGGCAAGGGATGGCTTAGAATCAAAGAGTTTCTAGAAGCTTCTTTGTCCACTTTGATGTTTGGAAAATTCCATGATTAAAGAATATAAAGTTCTTTTGTTTCTATAGCTCTTAATTAATGACACATCACCAGGAGGCCAAATTGTGGAACTAAGTCAACAAACTCCAGGTCTAGGAAGCAGATGCTCGGTCCTGTTTGTTTACTCAGCACAAGCACAAGTGGCATTGTGACAGGCTCCTGCAGAGGGGACAGCCTTCTCCCAGAGTGTCGCACGCAGAAGGAAAGGAATGCCCCCTTTCCTTGCCCTGCTCCCGGCTTTAATTTGAGGCTTAATTCTGACTCTAGGTTCCCCTGCTGCTCAAGTTTCCTCATTCGACCTTCAGCGGAGGACCTGGAAGTGTCCAGAGAGAATTCAGGTGGCCTATGACCTGAATCTGCTGTCCACATCGACCTTTGTGTCCCTAGGAAGAAGGGGCACCTCCCCACTGGAGGAAACGGCTCTGCGCGGGTTGTTATTCTACCAGGAACAATCTCCAGATATTTTTATCAGCCTAATAAATAAAGATTTTAGACAGCTTAAGGGATTGAAGGGAACAACTGAAATCAATCCATAAGAGCACGCTTTTTGTTTGCAGAGATCCAGATTTGTAATAAAATGAAACTCCGATTCTCCGCATGCTTAGGGATTTGATGCTTTGGTTAATTTAATTTTCTGGGCACATGAAAGTTAATCCAAATGTTTATTTCAGCTCCCGTTGTTGAAGATCTTTGTAAAACGTGATGTCTGGAAAACAGAGATTCTGTTTTTAAAAAGGAAAATGTGGTCAATTCCGCTGCTGGAAGAAGTTTTTTTCGACTGAATGTGAGAACTTCAAGGCCTTGGTGACCCATTTCGGGATGACTGCCCAGCTCAAAATGAGCTCTTTAAGGTGACTTTTGCATGCGGGGGAGTTCCGGTCTTGCTTGGGTAAACCTGCCCTGTCCTCGGGCTGCAGCAGAGACAACACCTGGCCCCAAGAGAGCTGCCAAAGTGGGGATGTTTCCCTGGGCAAAAAGTAGGAGGTCAGTTTCTCTGGTGGCCGGAATGACAACACTTGAACTTGGGAGCTGGGGGCAGAACTTTCTACACACCATGTGGACTAAGGGACCTGGCCTTGGGGGGTGTGGAGGAAAGAGAAATCAAAATGGAGAAGCGCTGGTTCAGGGCCCTAGCGTTCCTGAGACGTCGGACATGCAGCAGCTGAGCCTTTGAGCTGGGCTGCAGCCGGGCCCACTGGACGCGAACTGACTGCTGGAACGTTAGCCTCGTTGACCTTCCGTGCAGGGGACGCCCTCCCCAGAGACTGACAGCACCCTAACCCTTCACACAGACAGCTCTTCTTCCAAGGAACCACCTGAGACAGCTGCTGTTTTGGAAATCTTGGAGCACGTTTTCAAGATTGCTGGAATCTGCCTTTTCTCAGAGTGCAGTCCTAATTAGCCCCCAGTACAGTTCTCTGCTCTCAGCCGGGTTGATTTCATTCTAGTGGACAGGAGCGAGACCCAAGTAAAGGTGAAAGATGGGGCCTCAGATGCCCACGGCCCGGCCAGCCCCAGCCCCGCTGGGCCCAGGTGCATTTCTGCCACTACGTCAGCAGGTCGCCGTCGGGCCTCACGGGGCTCCCCATTGCTGAGGACGCTAGCTCCTGTTGCCGGCATCGCCAATGCCACCTGCATGCCAGAGAAATGCACGCCTCCGGGCAGAGGCCATCACCTGACCGGCAGTGCCCTGGCTTGGCCGGAGGCGCTCTCTCTCTCCTGGCCTGGAGTGTTCTGAGCCTGGCGTGAAATGCGTCCCTCTACCCCGCAACCGGTTGGATGGCAGGACATGTGAGTCCCTCCTCCCTCCCCCTCACCCCATGCCAACTTATTCTTCAAAAGCGACCTTTCAGCTTGAAATACTGACACTGATGTGGGAAGGGAGCCTTGTGAAGACGAGACAGAGACCGGGGCCACCACAAGCCAGGCAGCAGGAGCCACGAGGAGCTGGGAAAGGCCACAGCTTTCCGGGGAGCAGGACCTGCTGCCACCTGATTTCCGACTTCTGGCCTCCAGGCTGTCCGAGGATAAATTCCTGCTGCTTCACACGATCCAGGTCGTGGCTCAGTGGTTTTGGAAATCCCAGGAAATGGGGCTCACCTTATCCAGACTTCGGCTGTCAGCATCTATGAAATGACTCTCTGGGTGTTTAGTCCTGTACGATTTCGTCACATGTGCAGATGTGTGTGACCACCACAGTCAAGAGGCAGAGCCTGTCACAAAGATGGTGGGCACCTCCTCTAGGGCTACAGCCACTTCTCTTCCTTCACTTCCAAGTTCTGTCGGCCACTCACCTCCTCTGTCACCCTGGGAATGCCACCTGAGTGCCACCACAGCACATGGTCTTCGAGGTGGGCACAGCTCGATCCCTCGAGATCCAGGTGTGGATCTGCAGTTTGCTGTTTTCCTTCCACAGTGTGGAGGTTCACAGGTTTTTACCATTCGCCTGGGAGGGTATTCTGGTTGTCCCGTTTTTGACTACTACAAATAAACCTACAAAGGACATTTGTGGCAACATTTTTGTGTGAAAAGAAGTTTCATTTCTCTGGCACAGGTGACCAGGAGGGCCCTCGCTGGGTCCTGTGCTGAGCATGTTTGGTTCTGTAAGAAACGACCCCTGGGCTTTCCCAAGGTGACTGTGCCTTTCTCGAGCCCACCAGCTGTGCAGGAGTCTTTCGGGTCCTTGTCCCCTGGGGCGGCCCTTGGGCTGGTCATCCTCCTTATTGCAGGCACCCTGACAGGCTGTGACTCCTCTCTCGTGGCATCTCCTGGTTTCTTAGGTCTTTCATGTGTTTATTTCCCACCTGCACATTCTCCACTGTGAAATGCCTCTTCCGTCTTTTTGTGCATTTATAGGTTGGATTGTTTGTTTTTTAACAAGTTTTGAGAGTTCTTACATTGGAGAGGCAGGTCCTTCGTCAGGGTTTGCAAGTCTTCTCTCCCAGTGTGTCTTTTCATTCTCCTAATGGATCCTTTCATAGAGAAAATTTTGATTTTTTTCTTTTTTTTTTTTTTTTTTGGTACCAGAGATTGAACCAGGGGCACTTAACCCCTGAGCCACATCCCCAGTCTTATTTTTTGAGACAGAGTCTCTCTCAGTTGCTTGGGACCTCATTAAATGCAGAAGCTGGCCTTGAACTTGCCATCCTCCTGCCTCAGCCACCTGAGTCTCTGGGATAAGAGGCGTGTGCCCACTGCACCCAGCCAAAGTGTTTGCTTTTGATGAGATCTTGCTTCGAGCATCAGGTCTAAGCCCTCTTTGACTAGTCCTAGGCCCCTAAGTTTTTCTCCTCTTTGAATGTTTACAGTTCTACACTCGGGCCCACGATCTAGGTGAGTTAATCGCATGTGTTGTGAGGTCTAGGTCAAAGGTCAGGATTTTTGCTCTGTGGATGCCCACGGTTTCCCTGCAGACTCTGAATAAGTGATTCCAGTCTCCATGGGCCTGTGATGGGTCTTGATTTTGTAGTTTGCTTCCCCAGGAGTCCTGTTCCTGGGGTGGGCTGGGGTGGGTGAGTCAGGGCCTAGGCATTCTGGGATCAAATATCCAACTCATCCTTCCACCGTCACCGCTGGGCAGCCATGGGCAGTGCCGTGGGGACAGGGTGAAGGTGTGTCCCAGGAACTGCTCTGCTCTGAGAGGCATGGGTGGCTGTGGAGACAAGCCATCCCGCGCCCGGCGAGCAGCGGAGCAGGCCCCGCAGGGTGGCTTCCGAGTCCCGGCACCCATGGGGCACGAGGCTCCTGGAGGGCTTTCGGTCTGCCTTGCGGCCTGCCGTCCCCGCATAGGAGTTTACCATCTTTACAAAACATCTTTATAAATGGAGGCTGTTCGCCATCCATTTGTCAAATAAATCAGTATTCACGGAACATTTTACTTACGCTTAAAGTGAAAATAAAAGTGAGAAGACCCAGGTAGCAAAATAAAACAGAAACAAAATTAATTGGAAACGAGATCTGTCCTTATCAATACTTTTGAAAATTCCTGTGTCAGTAATGCTTCGTAACCACAGACCCGGAGCTCCAGGGTGAGCTTCAGGGAGGCAGCTGAGTTGCCACACAAGCAAGTGCCCCTTGGCGCCTGACCTGGGTGAATCCTCCCAGCTCAAGTCTGCTTTCCAAAAACCTGTTTTTATTACCCTAACGGGGTTCTGTCTTCTAAGGACTGACACAAGTTAACTAGGTTCGCAGTGACCGAGGTATGAACCTGAGGCCGCTTTGTTTCTCGTTAACGGGAGATGTTATTGCTGAAGGGACGGGACGGTGTGACAGGGACTGGGGCACATTCTCCTTATGAAGACGCTTCCGGAGCAGCGATGCCCACACAACAGTAATTGCAAGAAGGCCGACTGGGCGCTCCCCTGAGCTCGGGGACCAGCCAGCACTCTCCTCCACGCTTGGGGCTGTGCCTGGGCACCTGCCTGAGGGAGCCTCTTGGGCAAGCGTCCTGCACCCCACAGAGCTGCACACCTAAGTTCCACGCCTGCCCCACATCCTTCCTGTCCCCACTGGTCTGATACAATTGACTTTGTGCTGAGGGCTTTATGATCCCATTCTGCCTCGCACCCCTCCCCCGCCGGCTGGCATCTGATGTGCCCCGAGCTCCTCACCCATGTCTTTGGGGCCCCAGGGTGGCTGCCTCAGCAGCTGAAGCACAGGGTGTGGATTCACTGCCTCGACCTCCAGGTTCTTGGAGACCCCTGTCGGCGCAGCCCGCAGACTGGCTATGGACGGTGGCACCGGGTCCTGTCAATGTCCACAGAGGCTTTCTGAAATGAAAAATCTCGGCTTTGGAGGGAGAAAGGTGGATTTCTTTTTAATAAAAGTATTTTGGTTCTTTTATTGCTAAAATGAAAGTGATTCATCCAATACCTCATCCTGAGCTCCTCAGCAAAAAGAGGAGCTGGGCTAGACCAGGCCAGGGCCCTGACAAAGCAGCAGTCCAGTCCCCAGGGCACCTTTCCTTGCTGATGCAGGTCACGCTGGAGTCGGGCAGCAGACCTGCATGCTGGAGTCGGCCAGGTGACCTGCAGTCACCCTCAAACCCAGCAGATCTTGGAGGGCTTTACGCTGCCAGAATGCAGATTTGATGACCGTCACTTTCTGCCAAGGGCAGCCCCGCTCCAGCCTGGTACCTTAGAGAAGGAGGCGGCTTCAACTCTTTTACAAGCTTGAACTTCACTCAGAGCTCATGGTCACCTCAAAGTGTAGGGAGCCGTGTCCATCCGGGCGAGACACCAGGGCACCGGGGCTTTAGAAAAGGCCACCAGGGTGGCTCTGGAGCCAGGCCGACCTTCTGACTCCAGGGTCAGCCTCCTTGGGGTGGGGCGGCTCCACACAACCATCCCTGACCTTGAGGCAGGGAAGCGACCGTGGCGCAAACCATGAGTGGGTCTTGAGGCCCTGCTGCTGGCCGCGAGGGGAGCGGGCAGGGCTGGGGACGGGGCCTCTGAACAGCAGACCTTGCCGACCTGTGGTCTGCTGGGCCTGCGGCAGATCTGTGCTCAGGTGACCCTCTTGTGCCCCCTGGGAGTCCTAAGAAAGTGAAAACCAACGGTGCCAGGACTTCGGAGGACCTGGGGGTCGCGGCACCCACCTTGTGGAGAATGGGCGGTGGGCCCTGGAACCGGCACTCGCGGCCTGCAGGCCCTCCGGGTCCTGGCGGGAGTGGTACGTCTGCCCCCGGCAAGTGCCCTGGAAGTCACCACTTAACACCGGCCCAACGCCCTGGTCACTGACCCACCAGGCTGTCCAGCTTCCATGTCAGGAAAGGATTTCGAGAAGAAACCATTCCACAGTTGGGCAGTTAGACTTAAAAGCTGGAGGAATTACATGCAAGACGAAGTTCCCGGCACAGAGACGCCCCGGAAGTCCGAGTGTTCTTTCTGGCCAGTGAGAAGCGCACGCTGGGTCTTGGCCCTCGCCCGCGCGCCTCCTCGGCCAGGGCACTTCTGAGCATGTGCCCTGGGATCCGAGGACAGGGCCAGGGGAGGGAGGGAGGCAGCCGGGGCTGCTCAGGCCAGCCTGGACCTTCTGTCCTCAGTGCCCAGGGAGGCACAGAGGGACAGAACCCCAGTATGCAGAAGCGCCTGGTGCTCCCCGGGGAGACCAAGTCAGGGAGGGAGGGACAAAGTCCCCACGGCTCTGAATGTCCACACTGAACTTCTGAAATGTGTAGGAAAGTTGAAACAACTGTGGTCTCATCACAAGCTGCCTCATTCTCTGTCCCTCTGAAGTCCCTCATGATACATGGCATGCATAGGCAATGTCCACTTAGTACATGAACTATTTTGTTAATATCGGATATTCTATCCCCATATTAATATAACTTATGGTACATATGCATGAATGCAGGCATGTTTACATATTTTATAGCACATATCACATTTACAATGTACAAATATATCATAACATGATTATATAAAATTAATACACATTATATTCATGTATACATGTGTGCTTACATGGATTGTATGTATACTTGTACATCACGTGTATATAATGAGCTTTATCTATATGCATTTATCTAGCATTTACTTACCTTATTTACCTGAGTGTATATGCACACTATCCTGAGTAGTTTGAATGTTGAAACATCCGGAAGTTGCAGGTATCCTAACATGGCTTTTAAATGTCACAAATAAGAACATTTTTAATATACTCATCATGTCCACCCAAGAAATTCACCTTTAGCGTAATACTATTATTTGATATTTGGTCCATGTTCAAGGCCCACTACATCAGTCATGGGTTCTTAAACTCCAGGACCCAACCAGGATCATGAACTGAGTCAGTGGCTGGGCTCCGTCACCCTCTCTGATTGGAGGAAACCCTCCTGCTCTGCTCTTTTTTTTTCCTTTTTCTTTCTTTCTTTCTTCTTTTCCTTCCTTCCTTTTTTTTTTTTTTTTTTTTTTTTTTGTGTGTGTGTGTGTGAGTGTTTTGTTTTGGAAGATTGAACCCAGTCAAGGCTAAGGGGTGCTTAACCACTGAGCCAAGTTGCTTAGGGCCTCACTAAGTTGCCAAGGCTGGCTTTGAACCCTGGATCCTCCTGCCTCAGCCTCCGGGGCCGCAGGGATCACAGGTGTGTGCCACTGCTCCCAGTTCCTGACCTTTCACAGCTGGTGTTTCCCGGGGGTCCAGGCTGGGCTCTGATTGCCCTTCACACCCCATGATTCGGTGCAGCTGTCTCACTGTTTCCTCCAGCCAGTCTTGAGGGTAGACGTTTCCAGCAGGAGTTCCACGTGGTGAGCCTCGTGTGGATCAGCATATGCCAACCAGAGGCACAAAGACAACCTGGGTTTGCCCCATTGCTGGTGGCATTAAGCTACCTCTTATATACATTCCTCAGGAAGTTCCCTGCAGGGTGACGTCCTGTGGCTGCACGACATCCTGTTCCCACGGCCTTTGTCCCAATGCTGTGGCATCACTGTGGCCCTTACCTGAATGGACCATTGTACTGGGGACTCCAAACGGCAATCTTTCTGTTTCTTCTCTATTTGTAGCTGGCACTGTCCTATAAAGAAGACCCCCACCAGATTTTCAGTAGTATTCGGACCTGTGAATACACTCACATCATCAGATCTGGCCAGTGGGAGGCTCCTCGGAGGCAGCCTTTCTCTCGTGCCTCCGCGTCCTTGGCTTGTCCTTCTTTCTGAGACTGTGAGGTGCTTCAGGCTGATCCTGCCGTCCCCCTGTGCTGGGCCTGGAATCCTTTCCCTCTGGTGGAGATCGGTATTTAGAAACCAAAATCTGGGTGCTGGGCGTGCTCATTGCTATGGGGCATCCTTGCTTCCATATCTTTTCAACGGGCAGAGGTAGGAAACACACTAAAGAAACAAAGTCACGAGTTCAGCTGGCCAGTGGGGGAGCAGCTGCCAGTGTGCACAAGCCCCTGGGATCAGTCCCAGCACTGAGAAAAACAACCACCATGAAGTTATACAATGACGGCTTCACCCTCAGTCCAGCGTCAGCAGGTTCTTCTCACAGCCCCACAGAGTGGTTCACTCTCTTCTCCTGTAGGGAACATTCCTCAGGCTTACCTGACAGCAGTCACTGGCACCATGGTCTAAGTAAGCCAAACAGTCTGGACAGAGAAACTGAGGTAATGGTAAAGACTCGCTATGGAATGAAGGTCTTTGTAGCTGTTGAGGCTGAGTTTTTGCTGAGGGGAGGCCTCGTTCTGACATGCATCCCAGCAAGCTGTGATGTGAGCTCACCCACGCTGCCTTGCCTCGTGCTGTGTGCTGGAACTTGCCATTCCCCGTCCTTTGTCTCAGACCTGTTGCTGGACAGAATTGCTTAGGCACGCTTGGTTTGTTTACACTACCTGGACCCTCGACGTACAGTTCACCTATAGGCTGACTCTGTTATACTTTAACGAGCGTGTTAACCTGATTGGATAATGTGTCTATATATGTCCTGTGCAACCCTAAATAAAGTTAGATCCGTGCCTTCAGAGCTCGATCTCCGATGCCTGGGTAAGCGCGCTGGGTAAGTTAGGCAAGGTAGGCGTCGTTTGTCCTCACCCTCAGGGAACCCGTCTCAGAACATCTACATTCTCCCCTGGCCAGAACTGGCACTCCTGATGTCCATGCATCTATTCATTTGCCCAATTCTACTGCAGATATAAAGTAGTTTTATAACTACTACACTACTAAAGCAAAGCTATTAAGTAAATCTCAACACGACTTTGTCTTAAAGCACATCACCAGCACCACAAAAAAACAAACAAACAACAACAAAAAAAAACCCAAACACATCACAGTAGAGTGAACTTTTCCAAAAGTACTAGAATTGCTATGTTTCTGTGTGGTTATGCTGTCAATCTGATGTATTGTTAGGTTATCCATTTCTGCTCATAGTCAAAATAAAGCAAATAAATAAATGTCAAAAGGTAAAAAAAATAAATAGAAGGTTTGCTCTGTAGGAAGCATGTGCAGAACTCCATGACAATGGAAAATATGACTTAGAAAATTAAAATGCAAATTTTATTTCAATCAAAGAGCTGTTTGCTCCAAGATGTAGGTGACACAAAATTGGATGGACTTAGAGGATGTTAGCACTTTGATTTTCTGTCACTGCTGTTTTGAGCAATCTTCAGGAAGCTAGAGAGACTTCTTCAATGTTCACACAATAAATAAGGGCAATGACGAGCCCCAGGATGGGAAAGGAAACTTGCATGATGAACACAAAAGCACCTGGTGATCTCAATAGATTAAAATAAAATAAATTCCTGTCTTAGTCCAATTTGTGTTGCTATAACTAAATACCCAGAGCTGGATACTTTATACCCAAAAGAGATTTATTTGGCTTATAGTTCAGGAGACTCAGGAGCATGGTGCTGGCATCTGATGGACTCTGACAAGGGTCTGGTGGCAGCCAGTGCCACAACGCGGGAGTGCTTTTGGAATAGGGATACAGGGAAGGTGCCAGGCTTCATTATAACGACCCATTCTCTCCGAACTAACCCAGTCCAGGAGACCTGACCCCATCCCCAGAGACAGAATCCATCCATTCATGAGGGTAGAGACCCCATGACCACTAGGCCCACCTCTTCAAGGCCCACCACCACCTCAGCACACCAGGCTGGGGACCCAGCTCGCACCGCACGGGCCTTAGGGGGACCCACCACATCCAGATCATGACCACCCAGTACCCACTGGACACTCCGACTTGCCAGGCATTTTCCGACTGGTGGGTAAGGTAGGGGTGACCGCCAAGAGGCCGCAGCCAGGGCAGCCTGCTGGGCGGCAGGGTTTGTCGCTCCTGTGGGCCCAGCTGGCCCTGCACCACTTCTCCTGAGACACGCTGCTCTTTGGTTTACGGGGGCTCCGACAGGCCTGGCAGCTCAGCTGCGGCCTTGAATTTCGACTCCCCGATACTTGGTGGTGGTCAGCATTTTGATTCTTCTGTGACTCACAAATCCCATGTTTTTAACACCGTGCGATTTCTTTAACTGTGATTCAAATAAGGCTGAGCCCTGGAGTCACCGCACATGAACCTGCGCCGGCAATAGCACGTCAGGCGCCAGGGAGAGACCTCTGAGCCAGTGAGAGACCGCTGAGCCAGTGAGAGACCTCTGTGTGAGTGAGAGAGAGACCTCTGTGCCAGGGAGAGACCTCTGTGTGAGTGAGAGACCTCTGTGCCAGGGAGAGACCTCTGAGCCAGTGAGAGACCTCTGAGCCAGTGAGAGACCTCTGAGCCAGGGAGAGACCTCTGAGCCAGTGAGAGACCTCTGTGCCAGGGAGAGACCTCTGAGCCAGTGAGAGACCTCTGAGCCAGTGAGAGACCTCTGTGTGAGTGAGAGACCTCTGTGTGAGTGAGAGACCTCTGTGTGAGTGAGAGACCTCTGAGCCAGTGAGAGACCTCTGAACCAGTGAGAGACCTCTGTGCCAGTGAGAGACCTCTGAGCCAGTGAGAGACCTCCGTGTGAGTGAGAGACCTCTGTGTGAGAGACCTCTGAACCAGTGAGAGACCTCTGAGCCAGTGAGAGACCTCTGAGCCAGTGAGAGACCTCTGCCAGAGTGAGAGACCTCTGAACCAGTGAGAGACCTCTGAGCCAGTGAGAGACCTCTGTGCCAGGGAGAGACCTCTGAGCCAGTGAGAGACCTCTGAGCCAGTGAGAGACCTCTGTGTGAGTGAGAGACCTCTGTGTGAGTGAGAGACCTCTGAGCCAGTGAGAGACCTCTGAACCAGTGAGAGACCTCTGTGCCAGTGAGAGACCTCTGAGCCAGTGAGAGACCTCTGTGTGAGTGAGAGACCTCTGTGTGAGAGACCTCTGAACCAGTGAGAGACCTCTGAGCCAGTGAGAGACCTCTGTGCCAGGGAGAGACCTCTGTGCCAGTGAGAGACCTCCGCCTGAGTGAGAGACCTCCGCCTGAGGGAGAGACCTCCGCCTGAGTGAGAGACCTCTGTGTGAGTGAGAGACCTCTGAGCGAGTGAGAGACCTCTGCCAGAGTGAGAGACCTCTGAACCAGTGAGAGACCTCTGAGCCAGTGAGAGACCTCTGAGCCAGTGAGAGACCTCTGTGCCAGTGAGAGACCTCTGAGCCAGTGAGAGACCTCCTCCTGACTGAGAGACCTCTGTGCCAGTGAGAGACCTCCTCCTGACTGAGAGACCTCCGCCTGAGTGAGAGACCTCCGCCTGACTGAGAGACCTCTGTGCCAGTGAGAGACCTCCTCCTGACTGAGAGACCTCCGCCTGAGGGAGAGACCTCCGCCTGAGGGAGAGACCTCTGAGTCAGTGAGAGACCTCTGTGTGAGTGAGAGACCTCTGCCAGAGTGAGAGACCTGTGAGTGGCACCAGGTTCCCTGCGGGCCTTCCCCCGTCACCTACTCATCCTCCTGCGTTTCCCTGGAGACCATTGATAAGATTTCAAGACCCTTCAAAACAATGTGGCCATTGCTGGTGATGTTTCCAGGGTTGCCGAGGAAACCGTCTCTCTCTGGGCTGCGGAAGGGAGGGAAGGAGGTTGCCCAGCTGCGCGCACCGCTGGGCGGCGAGGCCCAGCCCGCCCGGCAGGAGGACCGGCTGCCCCTGCTCCTCCGCTGGATCTTGCCCACCGCCCGTTGCGCACTGCTCAGGACGGGGCACAGAGAGCTCTGCCCAGGGCCGGCACCCGCGCCCGACTTCCTCCAGCAACACAGACTCCTGGAGAGGGCTGGGCGGCAGGTCTCCCTCGCTCCCTCTCTGTCTCTCCTCCGTGTCTTGCTGTTATCCAGATAACTGGTGCCTACCCGGCGTGCAGCTCTGGTCCTACCCTCCCCTTGCATTCCTGCCCCCCATCCTGGCTGGGGAAGGGTGTGAACGGAGGCAAGGGGCCTTCGTTGCTGCAGTGGGGAGGGCGGCCTCCACAGAGCCTCCAGATTGAAGCCCGCCAGCTCCCAGCCTGCTCTCCGCCTCCTCAGGGTGGAAGCAGGTTGGGCTCTGGAGGTGGCGTCTCCTAGAGCTGCAGTGGGGCAGGACCCTGAAGGGCTGTCCCAGGGCCAGGGCCTCCTGGCCGTGTGTGCAGGGTGGGCACAGGGAGGCCTAGAAGTCAGCCCCCAGGGTGGAGGCCCCAGGGAGAGGAGGGGTGGGGCAGGGTGCTCCAGGGACGGGCTGGGAGTGTTCCGGAAGGCGCTGGGGCTTCCGTGTGTAGGCCAGGGTGAGGTCCTCTGCACAAGTGGAAGCTCCGCTTCTTAAGGAGAGGACGAAGGTTCCGAGGATGGTCAACTGCAGGCCCAGCTCAGGCCCAGCGGGTTGGATGATGTCGGCCTGCTTCCTGCTTCCTCCAGCCTCCCTCCAAGTGGCAGAGGGGGTGGGGGAGCACAGGACCCTCACTGCCTGGGAGGGCAAAAGAGGCCTCTGGGAGCCTGGGCACCAGTGTCCACGTGAGGTGGACAGGAGCCGCCAGCCCAGGCCGGAGAGGTGGGGCGGCAGGAGGAGCGCCCTCAGAAAGGGCAGGTGGGGGCCCCAAGAAGGGCGGGCAGTGGGCAGGGGATGGGGACACGGTGTGCGGGGAGCTTTGAACAAAGCCTGAAATAATATTTACAGTTTTTTAAAACGAGAAGGAGGAGCGGCCCCAACGCCCCCAGGAACCGTGTGCGAGGGGTTGACTGCCCTGGGCCTGGAGCTCAGGGTTTGAGGGGAGCTGCCGGGGTCCAGCCAGGTGCGCCTATCCCCCTGCTGACAGGTGGGGGATCCCAGAACCCCAGGGGCAGCTCGTGGCTACTCAAGTGCCTTCTTGGAAAAACCAAGGTCCTTCCTGCCCCCAGGAGCCAAGGGACGTAGCAGGAATCTGAAGAAACACAGGAGGCCGGGAGGGGCGGACCTGGGCTGGGGCTTCCCTGATCCCCTCAAGCAGAGATGCCTCCGTGCTTGGGTGGGGGTTCGGAAGGTGAGCTGCATGGGGGCCGCAGGCGTGTCCTTACCAGCCGGGACCCACGTTCCCCTTACGTGAGGGCCGCCCTGCGAGGCGGGGCCAGCAGGGATACGCGCCCTCAGTGGACAGCTTCCCTCCGGGCAGGGGGATGGAGAGGGAGTGCCCAAAGGTGGCAGCGTGTTGGACACCAGGTCAGGTTCCCGCTTGCCTCCGCACAGCAGTCCTGAAACTCTCTGCTGAGTCACCAGGTTTTCTGTGGCTGGTATACTGTTCCCATCAGCAAATATGCTGAAAACAGAACAGAACAGAACACCTTTGGTCCCTGGTTACTTCCCCAGCTGCTGCTGTCCCTCCCTTCTCCCCTGGCCAGCTCAGCTTCTTGGAAAAGCCGATCCCACCTGCTCTGTACACCCCTCTCGCCCTGTGTTCCAAGGAGCAGAGCATGTTCCAGCTACTAGTGCTGCAGAGCAGAATTCCTCAAAACACATTACGGTCATGGGCTTTGTGGGCCAGGAGTTTGGGCAGGGAACACCTGGGGTGGCTTGTCTGTTCCACAGTGTAAAAGGATTGAATAATGGAAACTTCTGGAAGCTTCTCTCATGTCTAGTGCCTGGGCTGGGCTGCCTCAAGGCTGAGATCTGCTGGGCTGCTGACGGGCACTCCACGTGGCCTCCACACGTGGCTTGGGCTTCCTGGGAGCATGGCGGCCTCAGAGGAACTAGATGCTCATGTGGCAGTCAGGGCTTCAGGAGCGGATGTCCCAGTGAACGAGGCACAAACGCAGGGTGGCTTGTCCTGGCTTCAGAGTCACATAGCACCCTGTTGGCTGGACTCCACTGTGGAGCTGTCAGTCCTTCCAGATTCAAGGAGAAGGTGCATAGCACGCACACCTGGGTGGGAGGAGAGGCTGATTGTCAAATAATGGCAATTTTAAAGGTCCACGTCACAAGGGAAGGGACTCTGGAGTCTGGAGAGAGCCCAGTGGAAGGGAGGTGGGGCTCATGGTGGTCCACCTTGCAGAACTCTGAGGATCTGGTGCCTGTAGTCAAGTTCCACAGGACAGGCCAACTGGATCCAGCACTCTAATCTGGCTACACGTGGAGAAGCGTGTTGCTCTGGAGTGGGTAAGTTCAAATCCTCCAGAGGCTCATGTGCTGGAAGCTTGGTCCCCAGTGTGGCTGTGTACAGAGGTCTAGAATGCCATGTCTCTTCCTGCTCCTGTGCCATGCTGTGACACAGTCAGAGGGGCCCTCATTAGAGGCCACACAGATCCCCACTTGAACTTCCGCTTTCAACCTTATGAACTAAGTAAGCCCTCTTTAAAAATAAAGTACCCAGTCTCAGGTATTTTGTTACAGCAACAGAAAATGAGCTACTCCATGCATGTTATCCAGATACAAAGTTTTTTAGTGACCCCTGGCTCATTCTCAAATGTCCTCACTAATTTTTGTCCCTTGGGCATGGAAATCCCTCCCTGGGATGGTACAAACCCATAAGAAGAGAAGTATCTTTGCCAGTGATGGTAAAATAGCACCTGGACACTATTTTACCATCATTGGCAAAGATACCCTTCTCTCTGGCTAAACACAGCCTGGGGAGCTGGCGGGGGCATGCTGGAGTGAGGGAGGAGGCAGCTGGGGGCCAGGAGCAGAGCAGGGGCTGGCGGTCTCTTAATTGTGAAAATAGGCACAAATACCACTACAATACTACTGAAAATAAAATTAAGATGTCCTCTGAAAAATGAGTACGGTTCACTGCCTTCATCATTTGCTTGCTTCTAAGGTGTGTAGTCTTCCTTTGGGGCTCTTTCTGAGAGGCTCTGGGGACCCAGGCTGGAGTCTGGGACAGCATCGCTCCTTCCCGGCACCTGGTCTTTTGTCATTTCTGGAGTTCCAGCCGCGGAAGGTCACACACGACTTCCTCTGTGGTCCTGGACCAAGGGAGGCTGCCTCCTGGGTGGCCCAGCACCAGACAGCGAGGAAAGTCTCTTCAAGTCGGCAGGCGATGCTCCAGCCCGCCCTCCATCATGGCCTCCAGGGAGCGTCTCTGGGAGGCGAGCAGGACACCTGCCTGTCAAGCGTCCTCCCAGCCCTGGGACGGAGCTGCCGTCTGTCCTTCCTGCAGGGCGCCTGGGGCCAACGTTCCTCGCTCCTCGGACGAGAGATACCAGCTTCCTGAAGCGCTCTTTTGATGTTTTCTTTCTTTCTCTCCCTCCCTCCCTCCCTCCCTTTCTTCCTCTGTCTCTCTGTCTCTCTGTCTCTCTCTCTCTGTCTCTCTGTCTCTCTCTTCCCTTTCTTCTTTCTTCCTTTCTTCCTTTGGCAGTGCTGGGGATTGGACACAGGCCTATTGCTTTCTTTTTTTAACTATGCCATTTATTTATTTATTCTGTACTGAAATTGAAACCAGAGGTGCTTAACCACTGAGTCACATTCCCAGACCTTTTATGTATTTTATTTTTAGACAGGGTCTCCCCGCGTTCTTTAGGGTCTCTCTAAGTAGCTGAGGCTGGCTTTGAACTTGTGATCCTCCCGCCTCAGCCTCCCCTGAGTCGCTGGGATTAGAGGTATGTGCCACCACGAATGGCCTATTCTTTTCTTTTTAAGTCTGTTGGAAAAATTTCCCTTTGGTGGCTCATCATTTTCCGCTCTCTGAAAGTATCAACCTCATTGCTCTCCGCTGCTCTTATGGCAGGGCCAGGGCTGTAGCTGGCTGGACTTCCCTGAGTCCATCCTAGTTCAGACAGATGGGGACATGTCTCTGTACAGTCTACACGTCCACCCACTGACCCCACCAAGGATACATTTGCTGCAAGGCTTCGGGGCTTCCTAGGAGATAACCCACCCCGAGAGCCAGAGGAGCAGAGGAGCCCAGCAGGGGACCCAGGGGAGTGAGGCGGCTTGGAGGGGAGGCCGCCCCGAGTCAGGGCAGGATCTGTCCACAGCCTGCCCTCGGGAACATACCCGTGTCCCAGGAAGAGTCTCCAACTGCAGGGTGAGTCAGAACCACTTCCTGCCCTCGTCCTTTCTTCCCTGACCACAGTGTAGGGCGCTTGGTCTGTGGCCCTGCAGCAGGTTCACGGAGGTTTCATTGGGACTGCGGTGACTCTCCTGCAGCCCTGGTGGCTTCAAAGATGTTGAACTGGGTGGCAGATCCCTCAGCAGGGAGCCAGAAAGGGCCAGGCCTCTTGTGCCTCCCTACAGCCCGGCCTCTGGGGACAATTCCTGGAGCTGCGCCTGGGTTTCTACATCAAACAAAGGCTGGAGGGAAGAGAAGCCAAGCAGCAGGCCAGAGACCAGAGCCTGACGGGAGCCATGGAGGAGTCCCTGGGGACAGCAGCAGCCATAAACATCCACCCACCAAATAAAAACCCAAACTAGGTCTTGCTGTTCAGCCCCCAGGGGGCCAAGATGTCTTAGAATTCTAACTCAAAGAAAGCTAAACCCCCAGGGAGGCTTGCTGGAAGACCCCTGCTGGAAGGCCGCCAGCCCCCTCCCCATCTGAACGTCTTGCTGTGGTTTAAATGCGGTGTGTCCCTGGACGGTCTCCTGTGGTGGGAGGCGTGGTCCCAGTGTGGCCTGGTCCCAGGGCGGCCTGGCTGGAGGGGCCTGAGCCTTCCAGGTGAGCTGGGGCATGAGGTGACCTCTTGGGTGGTCCTCGTGAGGGTCATTATAAAGGGACCACGTGCGACTGCTCATCTTTCCTTTCTCTGCACCTGCTGGGATGTGAGCACTGCTTCTCCACCCACTTGGGCCAAGCAGGGCTGACATCCGCCGCCCTCAGCTGGGGACAGCCAATGGGCTGTCCAATCTTGGATTCTGAACCTCTAAATCTACGAGCTAGAGAGGCCCATCAAGGTGACTGTCACGGTTGCCAGGGGGAGGTAATCATGTCCCTGTCACCCCTGTGGGACGTTCACAGCACCCCTGTGGGCAGTGCTGTCCATAGACTCCAGGTCTGTCTGCCCACCAGGGAACATGAGGGACAGAGCAACCTCACAGGACCCTGACCATTCAACCCGCCAAATGCAGACGTGAGGCCAACGACTGGGAACGCCTCACTGTTTCTAAATCGAAACCCGGAGTGGGGACGAACTGCTAAGGAAGATCACAGGAGAACAAGGGACAAGGGAGCCGAAAGCAGGGGACAGGTAAGGAGCCGTCCACGACTCTGTGGAGACAATCAGGGGAAAACCAAGACAGAGCGGTCATCAGAGAACTCTAAGGAGCTGCGGCTGATCGCTCGGTGAAGCGGTGGCATTCGCAGGCTCAGACTTCAATCACTGACTTGTGGAGTCCAGGGCGAGTCGCTGGGGACATGGAAAGTGGATTCTGGTGGGTTAGGGTGGGGCAGAGGGCGGGACAGTAGAGTGTGGTCGATACAGTTGTTCTGAAATTGATGGTTCAGAGGCTTGCACATATTTGAGAATGTTTCCCACTGGGTTTACACTCTCCATGGGTGGACTGTACAAGTGAACTAAAAAAACCATTAAAATACATAAAATTAATATACCCGAGACATCCATGAGTCTCTCAGGAAGTCACGGAGACTCAGGATTGGACTGAGCATGACCCAGATGTTAGTCCAGGACACGCAGGCTTTACTCACGCCTATCTACCTCTTCAGAGACAGAAGTCTTTCTTAATGTGTGCGTGCCTTCTGATGCATTTTAGTGAACTTACATGTTAATTGCTCACAGTTTCCATAATTCATTATGTGCAGCCTCAATTACATTATTAATGACTCAAATTGCTGCTAGGGCTGTTGGTGGCCAGCCACTGGTGACCTACAGGCACAGGGTTCAACAGAAGTGTCCACTCTCCCACATTCTGCCCACCACACCTCTTAGAGAAACCACCCTCGGTGCCACAAACATCCGTCCTTCCCCGACACACGTGCACGCGTGTGCATGCACACACATGAGGTAACTGAGTTAATGGACGATAGCGGAGGGAAGCCGCAACCATCAGATTCTCTCTCCCAAAATTTGTGGCGACAAAGTCTAAAATTATCAACCTGAGGTGGGTCAGGAACATTCTTTGACTCGGGGGGCTGGGTCCCCATTGGAAGATGTGCACATGAGCAGGGAGCAGTGTGGGTTCTGCAGTAGGAAAGACCAATGAGGGGCAGCAAATATAATTGGCCAGTGGGCCACAGTGGAGTCACAGCTGCCTTGGTTCCTGGTGGTTTTCCAGAGTCCTGATGGTAAACTTGCATTTAGGCTGCATAAGATATAAGGAGCCGTGCTGGCGATATAGCCCATCACGTAGAGTGCCTGCCTCACAAGCTCGAGACCCGGGTTCGAGTCCCCAGCACTGTTAGGTTGCGGAAATAACAAACAAACAAACGAAAGCAATTCAGATATAAGATGTCTTGTCCAGGAATATTGTAAACCTCTCTCTGTGTGTGTTTTTTATTTATTTATTATTTATTTTTTGGTACTAGGGATTGAACCCAGGGCTGCTTTACTACTTAGTTAGATCCCCAGCCCTTTTTACTTTATTGTTAAATTTTGAGACAGGGTTTGACTCAGTTGTTCAGGGCCTTGCTAACTTGCTGAGGCTGACCTTGAACTTGTGGTCTTCCTGCCTCAGCCTCCTGAGTTGCTGGGATTACAGGCATGCGCCATAGTGCCTGGTGGTGAACCTCTCTTGACAAAGCACTTAAATGGGCTCCTCTGTCAAAACCCAGTAGGATACTGTAAATTATATGCTTTGTCTTTGTCCTCAGTTCCTGCTGTAGCTCCAAGACCCTTGGATCTCTGGAGCAGCGAGCGTGCCTCTTGTGTACTGACGGGCTGACTACTGGCTGACCCCTCTGCAGCTGCAGGTGGGAACTGGCCACAGAGAGATCGAGGCGGGATGAGAGAGCTGGGACTTCCAGCCCACCCCAAACCTCCCTGGAGGGAGAAAGACGGAAGATCGAGGTGAGCATCAATGGACAGTGATCTAATGAAAATGCCCGCAAAATGAAGCTCACGTTAGGCTCCCAAGGACAGGGCGTGTGGCGTTCTCGGGTGGCTGGCACCTGGCGGCTTTGGAGGATGGTGAGCCCTGAGAAGCCATGGGGTCTCTGAGCCTCTTCCTACCTGGTGTTGTCCCTGCATCTCTCCACTGTGTCCTTTGTAATGTAAACAAGTAAACTGAGTTCTGAGAGTCACCCTAAAAAATAAATTGAACCTGAGGAGAGGGTCGTGGCAGCCCCAACTTATAGGTAGTAGGTCAGAAACACAGGCCACAAACCACATTCGTGATTGGCACCTGAAGTGGGACTGACCCCTCGGCCTCTGGGGAACGACACTACCCCAGGTAGACAGTAGTGGAACTGAGTTTCGTTTGAGGACACTGGGCTGGTGCTCACTAGAGAACTGGCTGCTGGTGGGGAGAAGTCCCTACTCATTTTAGAGCCCGGGGGTCACAAAAATATTCTGTTTATTGTGTTAGTGAGGAGATAGTAGGAGAAACTGTCTTTTTTCCCCATATCCAAGCGACTCACGGTTGATAACGAGGTGCTGATTGCGTAGCTGGCAACATTTCAAGCAGACGATATTTGGTCCACAAGTCACATACGGGACACCTAAGAGAAGAGGGTGAGAATGAAAGGGCACAGACAGGGCCACAGGGGCCAGCAGCCCCATTGCCAGGTGTGTCCTTGTAGAGGGATGAAAGCACTTGTCCACACAAAGACTTATGCATGAGTGATCGCAGTGGCGTTATTTATAACAGCTCCATGCACGGTGACCTTCCAAACGCCAATCAGCCGGTAAGCAGAGAAACCAACCAGCACACTGTAGCGTACGACTCGCGAACAGAGAGAAAAGGTACTGATTCATATAACGATGTGGATGAAACAGAAACTTGGTGCTGGGAAAAATGATCCTTTTATACACAATTTTAGAAAGCTGATACTAAGCTGTATCACCAGAAGCTGATCATGGGCGTCTGGGTTTGCAGAAGGGGATAAGATCAATTGTAAGTGGCCCAGAGAGCCCTTTAGGGAGCAATGAAACTATTTGGTTTCTTGAATATTTGGCAATTTACATGGCATACATATTTGTTGAAACAGACTGTATTCTTAAAGGGATCCATGAAATTATCCTTTAATGAAGTTAATTTAGTAAGAAAAGAGGAAATGACAAAATCATTACGCACGCTATAAAAATTCTTAGGATATGTTTGAGTTCTTTGGGTTGAGCTGTGTTTTTATTTCTTATGTGTAAATACTTAGTTTTACATATAAACTTCTTTTATTAGATTTATCCCTGAATACTTGATGTTCTTTGTGCTACTGTAAATAGGATTAGTTTTTAATTTTTCAATTGTTTGCTGCTATTTATAAGATGCTAGCTTATTTTATAAATTAAACTAGTATCTTGTGACCTTGATGAGCCTAATTATTAGTTCTAATAGTTGATTTTTAGGTTCCCTGGGATTTTCCATGTTGAGAACTATATCATCTGCAAATAGGAGCAGTTTCATGTTTTTCTTTCCGACTTTTATACATTTTGTTTATCTTTCTTGCCTTATTGCAATGGCTAGAATTTCCAGTTGGATGTTAAATATAAGAGGTGGAAGCATGCACCCTTGCTTCATTCTCAATTTCAGGGAACAATTCAGTCTTTTATTACTTAGTATGTTAGTTGTGAGCTTTCACAGATGCTTTGTATTGACTTGAGGAATTTCCCTACTATTCCTACTTTTCTGAGACTTTTTACCATGAATGAACATTAAATTTATCAAATACTTTTTTGTATTTATTAAAATTATTCCTTATTTTGTAAACAAGGTGAATTATATTGAGAGATTTCCAAATGTTAAAGCAATCTTGTATTCTTGAAATTATTTTCACTTGACTGGTGGTCTTCTTACCTTGGTTCCACTGCAACTAATTTCTCAGACAGCTTTTTAGAGTTTCTTATCACCAGTGTTCAGAAATTTTGTAGATATCTATCTATCTATCCGCAGATAGATATATATGTGTAGAAAAAGAGGGAGAGAGAGAGTTACAGATGTAGCTGCAGATGTAGATATGTAGACTTAGACCTGTGGAACTGGTGTGATTTTCATTGTTTCTTATGATTGCGACTCACTGAGTTTCTCGGATCTGAGAGTTTCAGCAAATCTGAGAATATTTCAGCCATTATTTCTTCAAACACTTTCCTGCCCCACCTCCCCTACCTTTTGCTAGGACTCTGCATGTACATTAGACCACGTGGTATTGTCCTATAGATCACTAAAACTGCCCCCTCCCCGCACCCTTGTCTTTTTTCTGTCTGGTCTCAATTGGGAAGTTACTACTGCTCTATCTTTAGGTTCACTGATCTTTTCTTCCCTAATGTCTAACTGCTTGGAAACCTATCCCATGAATTTTTAAATTTCAGATACTGATTTTTCAGTTCTAGTGCTTCTCTTCAGTTCCACCTTCTGTTTCTTTCTTCTTTTCCCCGTGTTCTTGTTTCCCTTGGAATTCTTAAGCGTGGTCACAGTTTTTTTGGCTGCTATGACAAACACACTGGTGGCTTCAAACAGCAGACATTTACTTCATGCCGTTCTGGGGGCTGAGGGGTCAGGGGTCAAGGACTGGCAGATGGAGTCAGGAGGGCCTGGGTCCTGCTCAGTCGGCTGTCTTCTTGCAGTGACCTCACACGGCAGAGGGGCTGGGGGTCCTCCGGCCTCTTCTAAACCAAGCCTATTCATGAGTGTTGCCCTCGTGACCGTCCACCTCCCCAGTCTACAGATTCCATCTCTTTGGGGGTCCGGGCTCAACATGTTAGTTTGAGGGGGACATACACATTTAGTCTATGCCAAGTACATCATAATAAGAATTTTGAAGCCTGCCTTGGGTAAGTCCATCGTTTCTGCATCCCTGTGTCTGATTTTCTGGTTGCTTTTTCCTGGATTCCACGTCACCGTTTCTCACAGCCTCACGCGTCCAGTTCACTTTGATTGGACGTTGGACATAGTGCATATCATCACACTGCTGAGTGTCTCGATTCTGTCTTCCTTTAGGGAGTGATTCAGCTTTCCGTAGCAGGCTGTTAAAGAATTTTTGAGTCAGGTTGATCTTGTTGAGGCTTGTTTCTGGGTTCTGGGGCAGGGGTAGAGCAGGCTTTGCTGTTGGCCTGGTTTGTCCTGTGACTGAGGCAAGACCTTCCCGAGTTCTTTTCTGAATGCCCCATGTACTCAGTGAGGTCCCTCCACTTGACTGGCTGGAACTGTGGGAGCTCTAGAAATTACCCAGCTGACAGATCCCCAGTTCTTGTTTGCTCCTGTGCTGCAGAGCACAATGTGACCCCAATCTTGAACACACTCAAGGGCACTTTGCACAGGATAGGCAAGTGCTCTACCACTGGGCCACATTCCAGCCCTTTTTAAATTTAATTTTGAGACAGGCTTGCTAAGTTGCCCAGACTGGCCTCAAACTTGCAATCCTCCTGCCTCGGCCTCCTGACTGGGTGGAATTACAGAAGTGTACCATCAAGTCTGGCTTCAAGGGCACCTTGGGAGGAGCAATTTCCCTTTTAGCTCATCCCACTTGACAGCTCTGCTCTGTAACTCCAGGTCCCTCCGCTCCTGGAACCCGTCTCTGTGGCCCGCCTGACTCCATCTCTGTGCTGAGCTTTGGAACGTGCCTCCACGCGGAAGCAGGGCAGCCCCCACTCCCCCATGCTCTGCCTTCCCTCGAGGCCTTCGCCGGCAGCCCCAGCGTCTGAAAGCTGTCGCACAGGCTCTCCGCAGCTTTCCGCTGCTCCGCCAGGCAGGCAAGTTCAGCACTGACCACACCTGGCAGCTGGGAGCAGGAGTCCAACGTTCCCCCAAAGAAGTGGGGGGGTAACATCTGGCCCGTTCAAAAGCTTCCACTAAATGAGCCAAAGAAGAAATGAGGTCCTGACAACATGATCCATGTTCTCAGCCAGCAGGAGGGACACTAAGGAGGCCTGACAGCCACCCGTCATACCATGCTGGTCATCTCCGCAGGAAGGAGAACCAGAAGAAAACGGAGCTACGGTGAACCAGAGGAGGGTGCTGTGCTCACACAGGCCTGGAGGACCACCGAGGGAACGTGGGCCAGCAAGAGCCATGCGCGGGGGCTGCCAGAGGGGTCCCTGGAGGAGCGGAGCAGCCAGGGCAGCAGGCTCGCTCTGCCGCCCACAGCGTGTCCACCCGCATCTACCCACACCTGCCTGAGGACGTGCACGCTATGGGCTGCTCTGGAAATCAGCCCAGACTCACCCCATTGTGTTCAGACACCGGCCTGTGACGCTGGCCCCCTCACGTGAGCCCACTGGTGTGGAAGCCAGCAACCCCACCCGCGCCTCCTTGGACCCTGACCACAATAGCCTTGCTCTGTGGGACTAATGCAAAACTGTTTTTCTGAGGAAATGTCACTTGGTACTTTTCCACTTTATGAAATGTATCTTGTGATTATAACTGTCTCTCCTGCCCACCCCATTTTGGGGCTTTAATTCCTTATAAGCTGGTTGCTACCCCCAATCAGGGTGGAGGGTTTCAGAGAGCTGCTTGGTTCTCTGTGCTTTTGGCCCTGGCCAGAACATAAAGCTTTTGTCTTCACCTTCAAAGGACCTGGAGAATTATTTGGAAATTTGGGACTAATGCCTTAACAGGCAGAGAGCTTTGAATTTTGAATAGGTACTTGACTGGATAGGTGTTGGTATAAACCACTTTTATTAAGAGTGTTAATTTAAAACAAATGAGCCTGTTCAAGGGCAGGGGACAAGGAGGCAGAAGAGGACAGTCAAGTCTCCAGACGTTCCCCCAAAGGACACTGCCTGCCCTGCTTGCTCCCTCAGCTGGGGGGCCAGCACGGAACAGCTTCCCTGGGTGCTGGGGGAGTGGCCGGCTTGGCTGGGGCCACATCCATCTTCCAGGTGGGAACAGGGTGCGTCCTGGAGAAGGCTGTGCCCCCTCCTCACTGATATCCAGGGCAACTTGGAGGATCGGCCTCCTTATGTGAGGCTCAGGCCCTCTCCTCAGGTTGGATATTGTCTCTTCTCTCTTCATTCAACTCTGGATGTGTATATATGACTCAGGAAGAATAAGTGGCAGGGGACCATGTTTGTCGGTAGCCAACACAAGAAATGCAGGTAAGGCCGTAAGTTCTTCTGGGAGACTAAAAGAAACTTGGACTGAGACCCTGCCGTCCACGGCAGCCTTTCATTTTGACAAAGTTGGGCCGTAAAGCCACAGGTGACGACATCAGAGCCAGACGCCTGCGGTGATTTTCAGGACCCCACCAAGCATTCAGGTCTCGGTGATGAAACGGTTTTATAAAACATGGCGACAGTTTTGTTCCTTTAAGCAGCTCTAAGCACAGGTGAGGATGCTACTTAAGAGGGACATTAAGAAGGGTGAATGGGCAGTGAGGAGCCAGCTGAGTTCTCTGAAGGAGGACACCTTCAGCCCAGCACTGGCCACGGCTGGCTGTCTGCATTTGGATCCAACCAGAAAAACAAAGACAAAACACACAGTGCTCTGTCCAAGGCCCAGATCCCGCAGTCTCAGAGAGGCGTGGACGGGACGGGCCAGCCCCGAGAGCCTCCCTCCTACCGCTGGGCTTAGCCTGGACCCCTGACCCTGCTGCTGGCCACCAGGGATGCCATGGTAGGCCAGCCAGACTGGGCCCTACCGGAGCCTGGGGGAGCTGGCACCAGGGAAGCAGCTGTAGCCAAGGTGGTGACATTAGGTGAGTAAGTTCTGGGGAGGAAGGAGCCAGGGGCCTGCAAGGGCACCACCAATGGAGCTGCCCAAGGTCCGGGATGGGGAGCACCCCCGAGGGAGGTGCTGGAGGAGGAGGCCCGCGGGAGGGTTTCCTGGGGGAACCCCCACCTTGCACCTCTGGGCGGGCTCAGGGAGCAGAGAGCAGCTCCTAGGCTGCTGTCCCAGCTCTCAGAGGCGACCTTCCATTCATCGTGCCTCGCAGAGGCCTTGCTGGGACCCAGGCTGACAGACGGTCCTGAGTCCTCCTGAGTCCATTCTGGTAACACGCTGGCCACCCCTTCTTGGAGAGGCTGGGGCCAGGTCAGACCTCCAGGAAAGGCCTGCTGCTGACTTCGGGGCTGCACTAGGGCTCCTCACCTTTTTTATTGGGTATCTCTTTAATATTTGATGCAGCTCCCACAGGGACATTTTAAAGATTCACAGGCTGTTCATAGGATGCTTCAGTGTAGCCTAAAGAATTGAACTACATAGAACAGGCTGCTTTTAAGATATTTCAGAGCTGTGATAACAAAGGATGTTTATCTTAAGGAAACCTGGATTTCAATTTATCCTTGGAACTTTAAAGAAAGGACTGATAATTCCCAAAATTACACCTTCCGAAATATCTCACGGTTTTTCCTTTGGGTGTATAGAAAACATAAATCAAAGGTACTTCGGATGATGTAAAAAATGCCATCTGTGTAACCATGAAAGAGAGGCCGTGATCCAAAACCATTCTGGAATAATTTCTAACAGAAGCTGAGTGCGTGTGGTAGGTTTGGAACTTTCTCCTTTTGGAGACTAAGGAAATTTTACTTTTCTTGGACTGTGGGCACTTCTGAAGGATACAGTGAATAACTTCTTTCTTCATGCACTATGCCGTGGCCTAGACAATCCCCACCACGTTCGGGACGGCCATTCTGTTGTGGAAAGAAGAGGGCGACGTGGGAAGGCTGTCCCTTCCAGTAGCATCTCTTTAAATACAAGGTTTTGAAATTAATATTTCTGGAGTTAATGTAAAGATTGCAGAAGATTTTCAAGGGAGAGAGAGCCTTTACCTTTATATTCAAGATAGTTTCTGTTGGGACATCACTATGAATGAGCGTGTCCTTGGCCTTTGGAGAAACATCACATTGTACAAATACCCTAGCAAGAGAGTCCCAGGCCTTCTGCAGGAGAGGCACTGGGGTTGTGGGTTCACGGGGTCCCGCTTCCTGCAGCCCAGTCTCTGGGCCGTTTGCATGGAAGCGACAGGAGCGGGTGACCCCAGGGCCCGCGGCTGCCACAGAGGGAGCACCTTTCCTCAGAACCCCAGAGAGTACGGCAGGAGTAAGAGGTCAGGCTTCAGCTCTGCACACTGGAGGCCGCCGCTGAGACGGAGGCACTCCGTGTACCTTGCAGGCCTGTGTGGCGCCTGACTCCAGACTCTCCCGGACTGCCCTGCATGGCTTCCGTCAGATGTCCTGACTGGTGAGTCGGCATCTACCCTGCCATGGCACCAGGCCCTGGGTCCTCAGTGGGGAAATGCATCCCTGTTGTTCTGGTGTCCTGGTGTCTCCAGCGGAAGGGCTCAGAGAAAAGACACCCTGTTTTCTTGGAGGACGGTGAGCAGAGGTCTGCCTTGGGGCCGGCTGGGGACTTGGCGGTGGAGGTGGGCTGTGACAGTCTGTGTCAGAATCGAAACTCGGGCCGTGCACAAGTGATTCGAGCACACTCGGTTATTTTACTTCTTCTTTTCTTGCATCTCAGTTTTATGAAAGTGCATTTTGCTTTCATGAGGAACCCTTTATGAAGTCCCAGCTGCCACGGGCTTTTGTCAGAATGAGACCCGAAGAGCTAAAAATCAAGTCATCACGCTCATTCTGGATTCCAGGCGCGTGGGTGCGGTCGGGGGGGTGACTCCAGCTGCACTTTCACAATGCAGGTATTAGGCCAGCTTTTAGGTCCAATTGATCCTCTAATCCACGCTCCCCAGCTGGGGTGCGGGGAGGCAGCTTCAGGAATGCACTCGCCTGAGCATGGGCAGACCCAACCTGGAGCCCACCATCCCGACTGGGCCTGGTCCTTCCATACTACAGGAGCCCCTGTGGTTTACGGTAACATTTCATCCAAGGAGTGGACAACCCCACCCCAGCCCAGGATCTCTCTCTATAACCAGGGCAGCCACGTGCTGTGGTCCCGCCTGACCCTGCCATGGGATTCTGGGGAGTGCTGTTGGGCAAAGTTCCTGCTTCCCTTGTAAAGAGGGACTCAGATGGCAGGTCCCCAGCTGAGCTCAACCACCGAGCCACATCCCCAGTTTTTTTTTTTGATATTTTATTTAGAGACACGATCTTGCTTAGGCTGGCTTTGAACCCATGATCCTCCAGCCTCGGCCTCCTGATCTGCTGGGATTACAAGTCTGTGTCAGGCACCTTTGCTTTTCTTCTGACCTGGTAAGTGAACCCAAAGCCCAGAGGTGCTGTAGCCATCTCAACTATGGAACATAGCCAGCCGCTATGGCTGGGTCTGGGGAGAGAGGAAGCTGCTTCTCTAACCCAGACGACTCATCCGCCTGGGACAGGAGTGAAGAATAAGCCCCTTCCGCCACAGCCACCCTTGATGCGGCCCCTGGTGCACCCGGCCAATGGAGTCCTGCAGACAACGATGTGTCACAGATAAGACCTGCACATGAGCCACGGGGCCAGCATGGACCTGGGGACCAGTGACCTGGCACCCGACTGGGCTTGGTGCTGCCGGTTCCCCTAGAGCTCACTGCAGCTTGGAATGCTAGTCTTTTCTATCCAGGTCATTTCCCCAGCACCTGGGCAGGTGTTAAGCTTTTATGCATCACGAACCTGTGTGAGAACTGACTAAAAGCCTTGGGTAGCCTCCTCCAAGACACAGACCAAAATTAACAAAATATCTGTGTGCCATTCTGAGGGTTTCATAGGTCCCTAAAACCCACATGGGCCCTGGCTGGAAAAACAATCTTGCTCTAAACAGACACAATCAATTTTGATTATCTGACTATATATGCCCACTTTGTTGATTAACAGCATGTGAATTAGGTACTTGATTTTTAATTTTGCAAATTGGGATATTCATTCTGTTCCTTGGGTACTTACAGCCAGTTCCAAATTGCTCTCATTTCATAAATTATGATCTGTAGCAAAAAATATGTAATGATGAAAATAATATTGGTTCAGAATAAGATACTAAACAGCACAGCGGAAACGGAGTCCCTCAAAATGCTGATCTCTAGGCCTCGGGACCAAGCTTCTCAGCCTAGAAGTGCCTCTTGTGGCCCGTTGTCTTGAAGAGAAAGGACAGGTTCTATGCTCTGGTACTCACTGCGCTCTCTTCCCTTGCTTCTTCGAGACCCTGCACATGGTGATCGCCCTGTGACTGACAGATGTTTATGTCCAGGCAAATTTAAAACACACTGTTTCTCCCCAGAACTCCATGCCAACTTCATGCCAGCCCTGGGCATGCAGAGAGAATGCAAACCAAAGCCAATCAAAACCACAACTCTGGCAAACTCCGTTCTACCTATCTTCACGTAAAGCATCCAAAGTCAGATAATACATTTCTTGATATTTACTCTTTTTAATCCTGCAAGTCACTGTTTCCTTCTCATCCTGAGGTTTCTGACTCACAGAAAGCATCACCTGGGAATGGCAGGAAAGGGGCAGAGCAGGGACCTGGGAGCCAGGCTGCCCAAGTGTGGATCTCAGCTTCACACTTGCCAGCTGTGTGAGCTTGGGAAAGTTCTTAGCCTCTTTGTGCCTTCCTTTCTGATCTGTAAAATGAGGGCAGTAAATGTGCCTACTTCATACTACACTGTCAGGATCAAATGAGTTAAAAATTTCTAAAGTGCCAGGACTCTGTTGGGCACAGAGTAAGTGCCAAGGAAGTATCTGGAAGTATTTTTAGTCTGGTGCCTAGGAATAAAGTTCGGGTGGGGAGCTGCCCCAGGCGAAGAGTCAGGCCTATCCCAGAACCCCCCTGACCCAGGGTGCAGACGCAGGCAGAACACACCTCCCCTGGGAGTTCAGAGGCCTTTGCACCTGCGCGGTTGTGCAGGCCAGCCCTCTGCACAGCCCAGGGGGAGAACAGCATGAGCCACACAGAACCAGTCTACCCAGGCCGCGCCGTCCACGGAGGCAGCAGCCTCGTACACCCAACAGCTGTGGGCATGCGTCCTCGAATTCACAACCCCGGGTGAGCAGCAAAGTGTCCCCTGGCCGGGCACAGGCTGTGCCGCTGGGAGTTCCAGCCAAGGAGTCTCTCAGCCGACTGGCAAAGCAGAGCCGGGTGGCGGGAGGCGGGTCTGTTGCTCGGTGCTGGGGGCCCACTTATGCCCCTGGCTGGGCAGCCCAGGAGTCCCGGGGACACTGTCTTATGGAAGAAGAACCCCTGAAAACAATGGCCTGGATCGGAGGAAAGTTCAGCGAGAAGTGGCTGCCAATAGGAGGAGATGGAAGGCAAGGCGGGAGGAGAGCGTCCGCTGTGGCTGCGGCTGACACAGGGGCCACGCTCCAGAGCCACAGCCCGCCTGTGCAGGAGTGGAAGTCTACAACCCGAGCGTGTCCTCACACGCTGGGCTCCGCCGCATCTGGCTAACTGGCAGGTTCCCCAGCCCCGAGGCGCCCCGGCAGCCGGCTGGAGAGCCTTGTTATCCGAGGCTCCTCCTGGTGGCTCTTTAGGTGGTCCCGGGACTGCACCGAGAGACAGGCAAGCCCGTGTTTCCTTCAGGGTCCCTGGGCTGGTGTCCAGGGCAGCTCCTCCCAGAGCTGCGAGTGAAATTCCATGGAAGCCCAAGATGACAACCCTGTTTCAGCCAGAGCTGTTCAGATCTGACTGCAAAACACCCAAGTAAGACAGAACACTGCAGACTTGGACCCTGAGGAAACGATAGCAAACTGCCTTCTTTGGAGGGAAATGTGGGCTCAATCCAGAGCAGAGCCCTTTCTTTGAGGGAGAGAGATCTGCTGACCACACCAAGGGACTGCAGTGACCTTTTGGGCAGAATTTTGAATGTCACATACATGTCACGAACATGGGTATGGGTCTTGAGCCAGAGACAGGCACTCGTCTGGACAGCTTGATACCCGTGCACAGCACAGTGGCCATCAGTCACAGAGCTGTGTAGTCTGCACACACCCAATGCTTGGAAGGTGATGGCCAGCTCCGGGTCCTGGACGCGCACAAACCGCCAGGGCCTGGGAGGACCCTGTCCAGGTCACATGCAGGAGCCTCTCAGCACGCAGGCACCACCTTTCCTGATTTCCTAACTCATCACACGTGGAAAACGTGATCATTAGGAATAAAGATGGTGTTCAAAATGCCTCGGAGAGCCACAGGCCGACTTTCCGGAGGTTTTTCATGCACAGTCATATTCTGAGGAACTCGCTTGCCACGTGAAGAACCGACCCAACGCCCCCCACACACCAACCTCTACATACATGAGCACAGGGCTGTTGCTGTAGTTCAGGGTTACAGCTGCCGTGCTGATGTCCCTGTGGATTCTACTACAAACTCTGAGCTCAAAGGTTCCAACCAGGCTCAGTCAAAAATGAAAGGGAGTCAATTCTCTAGGTCTTTCCTCTCCCAGGAAGGCGGGCCTGAGCTCCACAGTTGCCAGGCAACCACCCAGCCCTGCTTTCACCCCGAGCTGGGCTCAGATGTCAGGGCAACTGTCCAGGAAGGACCTGGACAACAGCCCACTTGAGGCTGTGGATGTTCACAGTGCACCCACGGCTGCTGATCACACCTAAGTGGGGTGATCTACACTTTGGGTGTGAGCTGATTTTGCACTTGGAGTGCAGAAAAAGTGTGGGTGTGTGAGAAACAGAGCAAGAACTTGTCATCCTGAAGTGTGAGTTCAGCTGAGCCAAACGTGTGATATTATGGGGGAAGACCAGTGAGCCGAAACCAGTAGACACAGACCTTTCTAGAAAACTTCCTCGTCTTCAACACAGAACTCATATTTGTTGAAGAAGATAAAGAGTAGCGCCAGGTTCACAAAAAGCCACGTAGATACTAACAGCAGGCCTCCATTTCCCCCAAAGGAAGCGCTCTGCTGTGGATTCAGACGTCCAGCCAAGGGCTGTGTGAGGGTCTGCATCCACTCAGTGAGGCCCCGTGCCCACGTCTCACGAGCAAGCACACTGTGGTGAGACAGACCCAGATTCTCTAAGTGGTAAGGGCCAAGGTTATGGGAAATCAAAGGATGGGGTTTTCAGCCTGGATGGGGGAGATCCCCAGAGGAACCTGGCTTTCAGAGCTGAATCCTGAAGAGGTCAAGGTCAAGGTGCTTACGACAGGCAGCAGCAGTTGGCGAGGGCTGATTCTCCACAAAAGGGGCTTAGGAAAGGTTAACTAGGTAGTTTGCCAAGCCCCTCACCCAGTGCTAGGCCAATTGTCCTGATGAGAAATGTTCTGTGGCCCGAGGACAAACTGCCACAGCCACATGTCCCATGGACACCATGGCTGGGTCAGGAGTTTGCCCCCAAGACCACTGTGGCCCTGCAAGCTGGATGCTTCTGCCAACTCACCTCCTCCTGCAGGCTGCTGCCTCCCGGGGGAGGCTGGTCCCACTCACGCTTAGCTGGGGGAAGTTCTGGGTTTATGCTTCAGGGGCTCCAGACATAGCTCTCCGCCTCTCGCTGCCGTCCCTGAGGCCCTTACCCTCAGGTCTGAAATCCCAGCTCCCTGCAGTCCTTTTTAGAGTCAAATCCTAGAACCATTTGCCCCTCCACCCTCCCCTAGATCCACATCTTACTCGGCTCTCCTCGCCATGGACAGCCGCTAACCCTCTTCTCCCCAGTGTCAGGCAAAGTCCCTTGCTGAGTGTCCGTGTTCTCAGAGGCCACCAGCTACCTGCCCAGCTAGCCACCCTCTCCTGCCCAATGCAGTGATGAATCTCCTCCCATCTCCTGCCCTTCTCTTTCTCTTCCTGGACCTCTTCAGACCAACTCAGGCCTCCCTCTGAGACCCTCAAAGCCTCCCTCCCTCGGAGCAGACTCTGGGAACCCGAGTTTGAACTGAAGGCTGTCCACCACCGGCCCAGCTTCCCATCTGCTTCAGTCTGTTTAGGTGGCTATGACAAAATGCTCGAGACAGGGAAATTTATTAAGAACAGAAACTTCTCATGTCCTGGGGGCTGGGATGTTCAAGTTGAGGCAGCAGCAGGTTCGGGGTCTGGTGAGGGCCCCTCTCTGCTCTCAGGACAGTGCCTTGCTGCTGTCTACCCCAGAAGGGTGAATGCCAGGTGAAGCCAACGCTGTGTGAAGCTTCCTGTGAGGCCCTTAGTCCTACTCATGGGCCGGGGCCCCGCATGGCCTACCACCTCTTAATACCACTGCACTAGCCACGAAGCTCCAACAGCTCCCTCATCCCCCACTTCTCTTTTCAAGCACCTGGAACTCCAACGGCTGCCCTGGGGGTTGGTTCTGGGCCCCTGTCTTAGCACAGTACACGTGCGCGCAGAGCACTTCACACCACAGCCCTGCTGAAGCGCCACGTCACAGCTCCCTGCACGGCCCGGCATCCGGCTTTCCTTTCTGACCTCCCTTGCGACTCTTCAGAGTTATGTTTTAAAGTGTGTGATTTCTGAGTACTGGGGGATTTTCCAGATACCCGTCAGTAGAGGGATCGGAGGGATACGCATGGGGATTGGGTCCAGGACCCCCGAGGATTCCAAGACTCGGTATTTGCGTATAACCTAGGCACATCTCTAGATTTCCCTTGGGTCACCTTGAACCACCTCTAGATTACCCAGGGTACCATGTGCATCATGTAAATAAGTAGTTTTTATACTGTACTGTTACAGAGAACAATGACAAGAAGTAACCGTGTACTTCCTCAGAACAGAAACGACTTTTTCTCCACATACCTGTTTTTTTGTTTTTGTTTCTGTTTTTTTTGGTGCTGGGGACTGAACCCTGAGCTTGCCAGTCAAGTGCTCAGCACTGATCACAACCCAGCCCTTCCAAGTACTTCCATTGTGTGGTTAGCTGAACCTGTGGACTTGGGAGCTGCAGGTCAGAGGCCTCCAGGGCTACCCAGCTCCCCTGGCCCTGGGGTGGCTGTAAACCACCTGTTTCCCCAAAGCACACACCTTTCGCTGATCTGACACCTACCGTGGATCTGATTTATAATGCTGTTTCCCCGCAGGCATGTGAGTCCTACAGGGACAGGGGCTATGTCCCCAGCCTAGAAGAGTCTGGAAAATAGGAAATGTTCAGTGAACACTGTCAGTCACACAGCAATCACCTCTCCCTCCCTTTGAGATCATCCAGCCCAGCATGACACTCTGAAGCCCACCCACAGGCGCTCTCCCCCAGCTCGGCCCACCTGCTGACCGCAGTCAATCTGAACTGCCCTGTTCACACCCGGGCCTGACCTTCTCAACTGCATAAACTCCTGGAGCCCAGGAACTGGCTCTCGCTTCCCTGGACGCCCCTGGGACTCCCCGCGTGCCCAGGAGGGGCATGGGTTAACACAGGCCGATGAGCAGTGCCCGGGCCTGCGACTGCCCGTGTCTCCTTGCGGTGTGATGTGGGCAGGTGTTCCCTGCCCCTCAAAGTGAAGACTACGTCCACGTCTGCCATTTGTATACGACCGTGAGCCGTACAGGTATTCTGAAGGAAAGTAAACAAACTGGAATGGAAATTAAGCAAAATGGCTTAAGATGCTTAAAAAGCCATCCACAGCCAGTGACCTGGTTCCCCCGTTAGGAAGAAAGTGAGAGCAGAGAAGCGAGGCTTCAGGAACACCACCGGCGAGGAGCAGAAGGTAGGAATCGCAGCACCTGGAAACAACGAGGACAGCAAATCTGGGTGGCTGTGTCCCTGGGACCAGACCCCTCTTTTCCTAAGAACCAGGGAGACGGTGACATCTTTATTCTCCTTCACCTCTAACTGAACGCTGCCGTTTCCTTCGAGAGCGGGGAACGACATTACGGCCGATGTTCTGGGACACCGGCAGCTCCGAGGACGTTTCTACTCGGGCAGAGGCTCTCCGGGGAGGCGGGACCCCGGCTAGCCTGCTGCCGATGCCCGAGGAAGCACACATTGTTTCTGCGGCACGATTTTAAAACAATCTCTGGAAACTGCAAATAGGACAGCTTTCCTTTGTTCTCCCAGGTTTTATTTTATGCACTTACATAATTCTGAGGCGTTATAGCCTTCATCAAATTGCCAAAGGGGTCCGAGGCTCAGAGTTAGGCAGTTTCATTTCAATCTATTTCACATAAAACCAAATAAAAGCACCATAAATCACGGACTAAACTGAAAATGTTCCCTTGTGCCAGAAAACGAACCACGAAGGGCTGCAATTGCTGGTGCGTGCACTTCACGGCGCTCCGTCCTGCACTGGCCCTCTGACCCCCTAAAACCCAAGCTGGTTCAGTTCACCAGCAGGCACATCCGCACTTACTTTTCCCACTGGTGGTAAACAGCACGAAGCCCGTCCTATCTGCGCCCGCGGCCCCAGCCGTCTCATGCTCGAAACTCATTTCTATCGCAGCGAGGACCAATTTTCTCCTGCAGCACGTGCTCCCGGAATTCAGAGACGAGCTGTCATCAAAGGGCTCATGTGTGAGGCTGCCAGGTGAAGGAGGGGGTCACAGACTGGGGAACAGGAGGGGTGCTGGAACAGTGTGGCCGATAAAGAAAAGCGGGGAGGGCAAAGGGAGAAAGGACAGGTCTTAGGAGTGGCTGCGGGGCCTGGTGGCCCCTGGAGAGGGGTCTCAGGAACGGACTGCCTGGTCGCCACTGCAGGTGCCAAAGCTCAGCAGGTGCGGGAAGACTGCAAAACAGATGACTTGCACACGCTCCATCTGATTTCACAGGATGCCCGTCAGGATCAAGGGGAGGCTCTCAGGGACACAATCTTTCCTCCAGAAACCAGAGCACAAATTTTTTCAACCAAGTCTTTTCTCCTGAATATTTGGTTCTAAATAAACCCTACAAATTCCATCACCTTATTCATGATTATTGGTGTCAAGATGGGCACCAGTAGACTGCAGAGTGTGACCGAGTGTCTGGAACCACGGGGAGACGGGGCGGTGAACTGAACTTCGACCCAGACACGGAAGCCCGAACCGCGAGTCCTGCGCTGTACCTGTCTCTACTCAGGACCCAGGTCTGTTCAGGTGCGGTCGAGTGACGCTGAGTCATCCTGGATCAGGGTGTCCTTAGGAAAGCTGGGCCGACACCGACGGGCTGGTGGCGGCCGGGTTCTGGACTTCTGGCCACCAGAGCTGTGAGAATGCTTTTCTGGTGGTCCTAAGCTCCCTCTCTCACCAGCTTCGTGCAAGTTATGAGACCACAACGAACGTGTTCTGAATGGCAAATGGGTTTGGGGACCTGCAGGGGCTGAGCATCTGGTGAGAGCTTCCTGTTTCTAACCAAGACCCTGAAATGACCACTTACAGAGAGAGGGTCTATTCTGCCCCCGTTTGGGGCGGTCTGAGCCCATGACTGGAAGCCCAGCACCACGACAGGGAGCGCAGGGTGAAGGAGGCCTGCTCACTGGCGGCCAGGGGATGAAGAGCCCAGGCATAAGCCGCGTCCGCAATCCCCTTCCAGGGCCCGCCCACTGACCCGCTTCCTCTGGCTGGGCCCACCTTGTCTTCACAAGGCTCTCCCTCCTCCCAGTACTGCCCTGGCGGGGGAGGACCCAGCCTTTCCCACCTGGGCCCTGGGGGCCACGGCAGATCAGACCTCGGCGGCTGAAGTGAACAGACGCACAGAGGAGAGAGCCGCGCTCTCTGGTGATCCCTGCCGAGGGGCGCTCCGGCCTCTCTTGCAGCCCCAGGCATCCCCTGCCAATGCTGCGTCTTGGCACCACCCCGCCTTTGGACCCTGGGTTGAAGTCCCTCTCAAGCAGGCTGTCCACACCACTCAGCCGCCCTCCCCCAGCCTCCAGGGAAGCTCCTGCTAGCCGTCCTTCTCCCCCGCGGCACAGCATTCCCAGGTGGGGGGCTCCGAGCCTGCACCCCCAGGACGATGCCTGGCACACACGGAAACAGTCAGCCAATATTGAGGCAAGACTCCAACTTGTCTCCCTCCCTCAGTGACACCGATTCTCTCTTAGTCAGTGTGGCCTGTTTCAAGAGCAGTAAATTAACAGTGGGACTCTAGGAGCTCCCACCCCCCAGTCCTTGCCACGGGGGCTCAGGTGAGGGAGCCATTGTCTGTGCACACATGCTCACACTAGGTTTTGCTTCTGTTTTATTTGAAGTTCAACGGGGTACAGAAAAAAACGCACACACTAACGGGTTAAAATAGCCAGATAAAATTTACTGCAACTTTTGTAGAATTTAATTTGTGCTACAAGACACGTTGCATAGGAAACTATTTAAAGCCCCTGAGGAGAAACATCCATGGTTTAAGGTGCAACTGGTTCTTCTTTGGGGAAAAGGTGAGGTGATCTCTGGGCGTGTGAAGGAGAGGAGCGGAGAGGCAGAGCGTCGGGTCACTCTGAGCGACGGGGGCTGATGTCCTGCTCGTTTCTGTCGGTTGGTCTTCAGTGCCCTGATCAGCGGCTGCGTGGCGATGCGGGACAGGGACTACACGGTGGTTACCTAAGTCATTTTCATGTTTCAGGAAACCGTGAGCTCGGCACCGAAGGCCGATGCCCTGCAGCAGACACAGCTCCTCTCTGGGGCCCTCACTCCGCAAGCCACCGGCAGGAGTCCCGTCTCTCGCCCCTTCCAGGAGGCTGCAGCTACGGGGCGACGGTGGGATTCAACCCGGCGCGACCCGAGCTCGGCAGCCAAGCTCCTGGCTGCAGGTGGGAAACGCTCCACCCGCTCAGATGGGTCTTCACCTTGTGCCCAACTGTTTACCTACACAGTTCACCTCAGCCGGGTGGGGCACCGGCGGGGGAGAAGTGTTCGACTTAGACACAATGAAATGCAGAGTCTGGGGGCCGTCACCTCTGCACCCATGGGTGCAGCACCGCTTGGGAGGCCACCCAAATCTCTGCAGTGGGTGCAGGAAGTCGGGGGCCTCCCGGCTCTGGTGGGGGTGAGGCTTTCTCTCTACCCAGGGGCTACAGAGCACCCCCGCGCCCAAGGGAGACACCAGGCGATGGACAGAACTGCAGGACCTCCTCACCCGAGTGGCACCTTCCTTTCACATGACTAACCGCACACGGGCAGCGGACCCGGGAACGCCGCCTTCCAGGTAGACTAACCTACTGGCAGTCACACCGCCAGGCACCTGCAGCTACCGTGGGGCAGAAGCGCCCCTGGAAGCTCACGGAAGACTCGTGCTCTGTGGACGGTTGCCGAGTCCAGCAGGAGGCCAAGGCAGAGGGCAGGAGGCAGGTGGGCGGAGTGGCCGCAGGCAGGTGGGCACAGATGGAGACCCAGCCTGCCCGATTCGCCCGCTGTGCGCAGGGCTGAGAAGGTGCCACACCCGACAGAGCCCTCCCTCCTTCCCTGCTGGGTGTGAAACGCAGGCTGGGAAGCAGGAGCACCCACGGCCTTTAAATACTATGTACATCTGTGACATAATTTAAAAAGTGTTTCAACAACATAAAAACCTCAACGGCCTCTGCCCCTACTATGATTTCTAAAATCTTTATAGTCCATTAAAAAATTAGATACCAACTTTCTCGTGTCCCAGCCTCCCCCGGGACACTGCTTTTAAAAAAGTGATTTTAAATTTAACTTATACTTAAACAAATAGAAAGCTATTTGATTGGCAACATCCTGCAGTGGACAGCCCCCTGCTGTTCCCGCCTCACACGCTGCGGTCCCTGGTGTGCGGCTGGATGGGACCCCTTCGTGGGTGGCCTCCCCGATCTCCCACAGTCCTGGGGACAGCACGGGGATCCTGCTCACAGCACCTGTTCAGATCACCAGGTCGTCATGGTCGGCGGGGCTGAAGGCGGCTGCCCGCAGGATGTCCAGTGAGTTCACCAAGATCAGAGTCCCCGTGAGGTGCTTCCAGCGCTTGGTGATGGGGTTTTTCATCTTGTCCAGGCCTATGTGCAGTTCCTGGATGACGTCCCGGTAGCTGTCCCCAATCTGGTGGCTCCAGGTGAGCAAGAAGTCGTAGGCGGGTTTCCACATGGCCTGGGAGATGGAGCCCCAAAGAACCAAAGCAAAGGGGAACGAGGTCAGGTGGACCTGGGAGGCGGTGCGGCAGCCTCAGCCACCAGACCCGGCAGGAGACAGAGGAGCCCACCCAGAAATGGCGCCGTGGGGGCAGCACCCGCCTGGCCCGCCTCTGCTGGAGGCCTCCTCACAGGCGACCCCAGAACCCACGCGCCTGCCCCACCCCCGGCTGGGGGCGCCGCACGCCAGGCTCAGACCCAGACCGGGCTCAGCGGCCCTTCCCCTCACACGCCTGCCACCACTGCACCCTGGGCCACGGCACAGAGAAGCTAAGTCACCGAGCAGCTGGCCCTGCTCACCTCGCTGTCCACCACCCCGTTCCTGTCGCGGTGCGGAGACTCGTACGCGTCCATCTGCTGCCTGGAGACCTTGGCCAGCTTCTCAGCCAGCTCCCGCCAGCGCTGCGCCACCTCCACGGCTGTGGTCAGGAGCACAAAGTCCTGGATGAGCCTGACCACCAGGCCCTGGCAGTCCATTTTCAGTAAGGCCTGAGGAGTGAGAAGCACAGTGTGAGGAGGGACAGAGCCAGGCCCTGGCTTCAGGGGGACGTTCCACGCGGGACGGTGCTGTCACCTGGCAGCCTGAGGCCATGGAATGTCCCCTGGTCCCCACGAGCACTGCTGGGCTCACGGCAGGGAAGAGACAGTCTGCAGGGTGGTCAGGGCTGGGGACTGTTTCCCTCCAAGGTTCACGTCCCCGAACCTCAGGATGGGACCTTACTGGGAAGCAGGACTTTGCAGTTAAGATGACGTCATAAACTGGACTGGGGGCCACCAACAACTACACCCTCAGGAGAAGAGAAGCATCCTCTGAAGCAGGTGCCAACTCTGCCCCATTTTGCAGCTCACGCCGAGGGACGTGAGTGAGGCTTCCACAGCTGGAAGGGCAGAGCCAGACTGGCCTTCAGCAGCCGGTGCCAGGCTACCCCGGGGGTGGGCCCAGTCACTGGGGTCTGTTTTACAGACAAGCAAGCCATGCCTGCTGACCCGTGTGTCTTGTCCAGGCCCCACAGCTGGAGGTGCAGGGTGGAGGCAGGTCCAGGCCTCTGACCCTTCCAGCTCTGTGACACTAGGTGACCTCAGAAATTGAACCAGTATAATCCTGGTCTGCATGGGTCATGCTTCATTTCAGCTACCAGCGAATTTCAGAAAGTAGTGGGTTTGAACTTTGATACTTTAGACATAAATTGTTTTTTAAAAATAAAATGTTTACTAGGCTTCAGAAAAGAACTAAGTATACGTGTTTAGTGAGTGGGGGTAGAGGTTCCGAGGACTGTTGGGGACGTCAAGTCACTGGACGCTCCCACTCATCTCTGCTCGCAGCTGCCACCACACCAAACGTGGGTCTCTGTGCTCAGCTGCCTGTTCCAAAGACACCTGCTTACGACCCCAGCGGGCACGGGCGCGCTAAGCTGCTGTGTCCCCAGCCAGTCTACTCTCTGGCCATCGCTCCAGAGGAGGGCGTCTGGCCCCACCTGGAGGCAGCCCAGGTCTCAGATGAGTGAGGAGGTCGGTGCCATCTCCCTGGCCTCCACTTAGGCCACCAGTGCAGCGCTGGTTTCGCTGGTTACAAGGCTGCCCGCATCACCGGAGGCCATTCACGCATCGCCTTACGGGCACATGCCAGGAGGCCGCCATGTCTGAGCAACGGGAGTGCTTCACTGCAGGAGGCTCCAGCTCCGGGACCTCGCCCCACGACTTCCTCTTCATTTCCAGAGACACAGGTACACGCAGATGAACCAGAAAATACCCAGTGAAATCGAGCACCATGCTGACTTCACCCAGAACTGTGTTAGTTTGAATAAGCGATGGTTTAAGTCAGGTGAGCAAACTTCACCTCTAAAGGACAGATCATAAATTCATGTGACTTTATGGGTCACACAGTCTCCACTGCAACTCTCTACAGACAGGGCCTAAAGGCTGCCCTAGATGACAGGCAGGCAAAGGGTTCTGGTAGGAAGTCACTCCTAAGAACAGGCGGCCCACAGGCCTAGGCTACCAGCCTGTTTAAGAGACCTTAGGAAACACAGTAAGGTACCACTGGGTTTGCTATACATTTGCTCCACCTGCTTCTGTCCTCAAGAAGTCCAAGCTCTGGGAGGGAGGCCCCCTGCGCCCACCACTATGGCTGATGGGCTGGCCCTCCCTCCTGGACTAACCACGTGGTCCGCAGTGCGCTCTGGGGCCTCCTGGAGGGGCCCCCCGGGGGCCTGGCTAAGCCAATGGGTAACAGCCTCCTCCTCTGAAGGATGAGGTGGGTTTCTCCCAATTCACAGGCCCCCACTCCCTCTAGCCCCTCACTCCCACTGACTTTCTGGCCTCTCTGGGTCACCGCAGGCCCCGCTCCACTCCTGAGATCACGGCCTCCCTTGATGTGCATCCCACAGTGACTGCGTCCCCTTCCTTCTCAGGGACCCGTCTCCAGGGAGTCCACAACGCCCGTTTCCTTATCTCCCACGTCTGGACTGAGTCAGCCTTGGCACAGCCGCCAGCGGCTCCTGGGCTGCACCGCTGGCCTCCATTCCTGGGCCTCTCCAGGGCCAGCTCTTGGACCCGGCTCAGGCCCCTTCAGCAAACGCCTCACTGGGTTTGGGGGCCACTGTGGATTGTTTCTGCCCCGTCTCGCCTCCATCTCCAGCTGACCCGCCTTGCCTCCCAGCCACTAGGAGAGGCTGGGTCTGTCCTGAGGGGACGGTGAGCTCTCCACCAGAAGCTCCTGAATGAAAACGTCCGGTTCTCAGAGAGCTGGCTCCCAGGGCTCCCCTGCCTGCTCTTCCCCCGCACCCTCCACACACACGCTCTCCCTGAGATGACCATCACCCAAACCCGACAGCTGCACACACGGCTCGGGCCAAATCCTCTCCTGACTCAGTGTTTCCAAAATCCAGAGAAGAAATACGCACTACTGTTTTCCTCTTGGATGCTCGGGACTCCCCTTCCAAGACCCGCAAGGGGTATCAGATGAGGCACCACAGGATTTCAGCGCCTTAAAAACAGAACAGGCCTTCTTGTTTCCCCTTCGTAGAACAAAGCCAAGACCTGACGTCAGAACCTGAGGCTCCTCAAGGCGAAGAGCGCGTGTGCACCAGCGGGGGTCAGTCCCACCGTGGCGCTTCAGCCCTCGCCCGCACAACAGCTAAGTGCTTACTGGTTCGGAGGCCGGACTCTCCCTGGTGACACTGCTACCCATGTACGCAGTGGTGGCTTTGGCCCACCCGAGGGGGAGGGGGGCTGCCCTATGAGAGTGGGGCTGGTGGAGAGGCCCCGACCCTACCCCTTCTCAAGTCACTGGAGAGGAACTGAGGCCTTCGGGGACAGAAGTGCAAGGAAGGACCTTGCAGAAGTCTGCTCTGACCAGACACCAACGCCACAGCCAGAGCAGAGGGAGGAGCAGCCGCGGGAGAGGCCCCGGACTCCACTGGGGGCCTGGGAGGACACCCTGCCCTCTGCTCGCGGGGACGGCACTGCCAAGTGTCCAAAATGCAAGCACGATGCCTTCGCAAAGAGGAGGAGCATCCAGGACGCCTCCCGCTCTGGAAACACCCCACCGGGACGCCCGAGACGGAGTTCGCAAGGCCGACGGCAATGGCGCGCGCGCAGCACCAAGACGGAGCTTTCCGGGCCCGGTGCGGGCTGGGCAGGCCAGGTGTGAAGTCGAGGAAACCGGCACAGGCACCTCTGCACAGGTCTGCCAGGGGTCAAGGGGCAGGGACACTCCTGGACTCAGAAGTCGGGGGACCTGGAGCAAATCTCATCAGGTCCCCACCGCTTCCCTTCAACACAGAACCCCTCCCAGGCCCACGGAAGACAGGGAGACCACTCACCACCCGGTCCCACTGCCCCAGAGTCCATGACCCCAGCACGCCCCCGCCAAGCCGCTGGACCTCAGCCCCGTGCCTGCCGGGCCCCGGCCCAGGCTGCACCTGCAAGCTGGCCGCCTTCCCCATGCCACCCTTCTCCAGCCCACCCGCCTCTCATCTCACCTTCTCGGGGCCCTTCCCCTGTCCCTGGCTCCCGCAGGAGTTTACGCCACTGTTTTTCTTGTGGGAAAGGCCCAGGTTCTCCCACAGCCCAGCCAGCAGGCAGCGTGATTACTGGGCCCAGAGTCCAGCACCCTCCTGGCTGTTCTTCCTGGTTCTGGTCAAGCTGTGGCCGAGACCCCTCACCACCTCCAGGCGGCCCCACCTGCCTCAGAGCAGACTGACTTCACAGCTCTTCAGACTCACGGTGCCCACGCCAGCGCCTTCCCAGCCCAAGACCCTCAGCAGAGGCCCCAGCGGCCCTCTCAGGCCCTCTCTGCTCCACGGGCTCCGGGGCTGTCCACCTGGTGCCACCCCACCCAGCATCTGTTCCCCTCCCACAGTCAGCAAGGTCTGGGCTGTCCTCAGGGTTGGGTCCCATCCTTTGCCATTCTGGACAAGCAGGGCCCCTGCTGGGCAGCTGGGTAGCCAGGATGGAGGCGCGTCCTCGGAGGACACAAGTGCGGTGAGTGGGCAGAGGCCTCGGGTTCCAGGAGCTGCCCCAGGACTAAACCAAACAAGGGAGGGAACAAGCGTGAGGGACGAGAACAGACAGGCTCCGGTTCCGGGCTGACCTGGACCCGCCGGACCCCACGACTCATCCGTTCACTCTCTTGCTCCCTAGTCTTTACTCCACGGAGCCCTTGCTTGAGAGGGTGACCACAGGAACAAGGAGCACAGGGACCTCCGTGGGCAGGCGTGTGGGGACAAGTGTGTGGAACTGGGTGGGGTCACCCTGGCCCAGGAACAGTCTCCCCGTGAGATGTCCTTGGGTGCGGCTGGTGGTCCTGGGGGGAACAGGACTCACAGGGCCTGGGGGCAAGAAGGAGCTGGTGACCCCTTCTCACCCCACGGGGCAACTCTGCTTTCCTAAGTTGCTTAGACGCCACCTACAGAGCAAGGGACTCCAACGACCACACAGAAAGCATCTTGAAGATGGGAAATGGGTGGGGGTCTGGCTGGAGCCCCCGGGAGCAGGGCTACGGCTGGAGGCAACCTGACTGTCCAGCGGTGAGAAGCCAGGGCAAGGAAACACGCTGCCAGCGCCCTGATACACCAGCCGTGGCTTCTAGACTTGTGGCCAACCGTCAAGACTCACCTGCTCCCAGGACAGAGGCCAGGCTGGGCAGGGGCAGGGAGGACCCTGCAAAGCCAGTTTCACTTGACTGGCAGGAGACGCGCTGTGCCTTGGGCGAAGGTACAGACAAGGTCAAGTTCCTTTCCTTGTCCTTGGGCAGAGAAGGATGGAGGGGCGGTCAGAGGCACGGAGGTCCCTCAACCCTCCAGAATGACCCAAGAAGACAGAAAAATCCTCTCCAAAGTTGCCAGGTGGAACAAAATGACTCTGATCATTTAAACAAACGGAATGGGTATGAAAGCCACCCCTCACCACTGTCCTCGGCGGCAGGAGCTATGTGCTGGCTCCCCTCTGCCACTCACACCTCTGTGGCAAGGGAACAATCAATATTGCTTACATTCCATGAAAGCACCTAATCCCACAAGCAGCCGGTACCATGGCCCAAGGACTCTCCCAGGGGACATGTCCTCCCATCTGCACTGTGGAGCCAGGTCCAGCCGTGGAGACCTGGCTGGCTGGTGTGCACCAGCTCCAGGAATCTGCTTTACGGGTGGTCTGGGGTGTGTCCTGAGGGCACAGGGCGGCTGTGGGACAGGGACCTGTGTCACCCCGTGGGAGCCACACGCAGGGTCCCATGGAGGTCCCGCTGCTGCCCCACTCACTAACCAGCCTCGGCTTCCTCCCGCGGGTCCTCCTGGTGCCCAGGGTGCCCCCTAGTGCCCCTTCTGCTGTCTCCCTCCTGGCAGCCTCCGTGGGTCTCCACGCCCTGTAGTGCCGTGGGTCACCATCAACGGTCCCTTCACATGCCGCCCCACCAGGCTGCCACGCACGCGCTCTGCCAACAGAGGCAGGGGCAGTGGACCCACCCCCTGCCTCCCTGGCCACGAGGGGACAGTTGGGTGTGTGGGGAGCGCCACCCTCGGGTGCCCACCTGGGTCAATCTGGACACCCGCCATCTCTGTGGGGCTGCGTTCCTGCAGGACGGCAGGTGTAGGGCGGAGGTGGAGGGCAGGAGGGTGGCAGCCAGGCTGGGTGCCCAGTGGAACCAGGCAGGACTGCCCTGTGACACAGGCTTCCCACAGGAAGGACAGGTCCCTGTCTGGAGGACGTGGCTGAATCTACTTCTGCCACACAGAGTGCTGAGGGGACAATGTCTGCCCCAGGGACATCCAGGGAGACAAGGGGGACTAGCAGAGTCATGGGTGGGGGCTGTGGGGAGTGGAAGCAGGGAGCCCCGGTCAATGGAGGACTGGAGGTTTTGGAAATGCTTCCGGCTGACCTGCGGTCAGTGCAGGTCCCGTAGTGTGACACTGTCCCCACTCACTCCTCAGAACTCCAGCTTGCAGGTGTACTGGCCAAGCAAAGGCTGTCCCCTCCCCAACTCAAAGGCACCCCAGGAAAGGGAGGAGGGGAAGCAGCAGAGAGGGAGGCTGGAGGTGAGACCGGGTGAGCGCTCCCCGCATCGAGCCGGGCTGTGGGAAGAGTCCTTCCCACTCCTGAGTCACAGTCCCCGCAGGGAATCCCCAGAGGTCCAGGCACAGAGAACAGGCTCCACTCCGAGCCCGCGGAGGAGCTGACGAAGGCGGTGGGGAAACAGCCCCGAGTGCCCCCTCCCTGGCCTCTCAGGGATGCTGCAGGCACAACCCCAGCCCAGCCACAGCTCTGTCCCGGGGACGGACGCCGTCAGAGTGGCTGCGGGGCAGAAAGGAGCGTGCGGGGCCACGCCTGCCACACACTCACCATCACCAGCTCCTTCTGGAAGGACTTCCGGTCCTTGTTCTCAGGGTTGTTGCAGTCCTCCTTCAGCTTTTCCAGCACACAGGCCACGCGCTCGGGCTCGCTGTCCAGCTCCGCCCGGCAGAAGGAGGAGAGAGGCAGGCTGCCGTAGCCCAGGGCGTCGGCGAAGGAGCGCCAGCTGCTGATGTTCTCCATGAGCAGCGTCCGCACCGAGGCGTAGATGTAGGTGAGGAACTTGCAGGGCCGGAGGATCTGCTCCAGCAGCACCGAGGTGCTCAGCTCGGGGCCCGGCAGCAGGCCCGGCCTGGCCCTCCCGACCACCAGCACGTTCCTGGCGTGCACCAGGCCCACCTTGCCCTGGTAGTAGCCGATGTACCACTCCTTGGTCCACAGCTGCCCCTTCAGGCGGATGCGCTCCTCGCTCAGCAGAGCCACCGTGTCCCCCTTCTTGTACTCCAGCAGGTAGTGGTTCTTGTTCTGACGCACCACCGTCTTGAGTAGCTTGCCGAGCTTGAGGCTGGACACCGGCCGGTCCTGAAACGTCGGGTACTTGGTGGTGGTGGCAAACGGGGACAGGATGATCTTCCCGACCTCGTTCTTCTTGAGGAATCTCCTCTGCCCGGAAGGCTTGATGGCACTCTTGGGGGGCGGCTGTGGCGTCTGGATGCAGAACTGGGTCAGGATGGCCTCCTGGTCATCCTTCACCTGCACCCGCAGAGTGAAGTCGGAGAGCTCGCTGGGGCTCTGGCAGGTGATGGGGAAGATGAGGCGGCTCACCTTGCCCAGCTTCACCTGGAACCCTCTCACCACCCTGGCCTGCTCGCTGGCCTTGACCTCGTAGTTGGTCATGTTGGAAAACATACAGACCTGGAGATCCTGGGGCCTGGACAGGAGGAACTGGTGCTTCCCCCACAGGTGCAGGGCCACGGGGGCTGGGCCAGGCGCCTGCCGTGTGACCTCGCTCACCAGGAGCGTCTTGGGAGCGCAGTCATGGCCGAAAATGGTCACTACCGTCTTGAAGGAGGGGTGGATGTGTTTGGGACCGTAGAGACCCACGGTGACCTTCTTGTTGATGAAGTCCCACACGGTGGAAGGGTAGAGAATGTTCGGGCCGTGGGCCACAATGGCCAGGTACATGCAGGGCTCCAGGTTGTCCAGCTGCACCTGGACGGTGTCCCCGTAGCTGTAGGTGAGTGGGATGGGCAGGTACGGCCCTTCCTTCAAGTCGCTCCTCAGACACTGGAGGCCCACCGTGCTTTTGCTAAAAATGTCGTTCTTCACCTCGGCAGAAACCTTCATCTCCAGGACGAGGAAGGTGTTCACTTCCAGGTTGCTGAGCTTGACCTCCAGCACGGGGCTGACGCTGCTGGACCTGTCGCTGTTGAGCTCCAGCGGGGGGTCCAGCAGGGCTTTCATGGAGATCTGCTGTGTCTCCCCGGGGGCGACATGGCCCTGGGGCACGTGGATGCTGATGCTGGTGTCTGGGAGCTGCACGGCGCCCCCGGAACTATCCAGCTTACACACGATGTTCGTCTCCACGGCCTGGGTCTGGCCCCAGCCTGGGCTCTGGCCGAGCAGATCCAAGTCATGGCAAGACCGGGCCAGCTTCCGGTGGTTCAGCCAGGCAGTTCGAAAGTCCTCCCGGCTCTGAAACTGCTCGGGAGCGGGTGATTTCAAACCTGTGAAAAAACTCGAGGTGGCGGGCGCGTCCGACTTGGCCTGCAGGACCGAGAGCTCCGACAGGCTGTAGGAACGCTTGCTTCTGAAGAAGGGGTTGTCCCGTTTGGCCGGCTGCTCCGTGTGGAGTCCATTGGTGGTCGGGAGCTCGTCAAAGATGTTGCCGGTGCTGTTTGTGGTTGCTGAGCTGGACTCAGTGAACGAGGACGTGCCGGTGTCAAAAAGCAGCAGGTCCACCGTGCTTCTGGGATTCAGCTCATCCAGGCTGGGCATCGCTGGCGTGTTCCCATTCAGAAACGGGTTTGTCTGGACCCCGCTCCAGAAAGGGTTATTACTGTGCGCCTTGCTGGATCCTTTCTGGTCATCCGTCCACCCCCCGAGCAGATCCAGCTCCTTGGCTACCTCGTCTGGGCTGTCGGGGAGATTGTCGATCATGCCGCTGTCGCTCAGGGTGGAGTTGCGGTAGTTCAAGGGCTGCACGTAGGACGAGGGGATGTAGCCCATCTCGGTGGTGTTGTGTGCGTACCACCACTCCCCGCCCGACGTGTCCAGCACATAGAGGTGGTCGCCCTTGGAGAACTTCAAGGTGGTGAAGTTGGTGGGGCAGTAGTCCCTGATGGCGATCACTTCCTTTGCGTTTCCAAAAGGTGTGGGGGTATCAACCAGCAAGGCACTGGGAGAAGGCACTGGAAGACAGGAGAGAGACGGTGAGGCAGCAGGGCGCAGGGGGAGGTGGGCTGAGGACAGGCGGCACCGAGACTGGCCACCAGCCCAGCAAGCAGCCAACAGAAACAGACCTCAGTGAAACTCAGGGTGAACTTCACCTGGCCACCGGACTGGAGAGTTCCAGAACCACCTGCAGAAAGGGAGATCTGAACATCTCACTTTTGCCCAGATTTTCATGATCCAACTGCCTCCGTGTGGAAAGAGGCTGAAGGCGAGGTGCTTAGGAAGCCTGGTGCATTGGGTGGCAGGTGGCACACTGCATGCCTGGTGCCTCAGAATGAGGGGACTTCAGATCCCCTAATGAGGCACACGAGCCAAATTCCTGTTCCCCTTCAGCACGGCCTCATGAATGGACAGGCCCTTGAAAATCAGGCCTGGTTCAACCCACTCCTTCTCAAAGTGAATACGATTGTGGAAAACTGTTTTTAAGGGTTCAAAGTTACAGCGTGGAAGGGAAGGTCCCACACGCCTGACAGCTAGAGGCTTGGGTCTGGCCATGGACATCCCCGCTGAACCGCTGTTAAGAGTCTGAGAATTCCAACACTTTAAAAGAGAACCAAGCTACTTTATGGTTCTTGACATTAAACTACCTTTGTTATCAACATTCACAGCACATGGCAGGCAAAAAAGTCGTCTGCACAAGGTGCCCATCTTAAGTAATGGTAAACGGGCTGAAGGCCCGTGCGTGGGCTTGCTCTCCCTCCCCAAGTGGGGAAGCCTCCAGAGGACGGAGCTCTCTCTGATGGAAACGGCCCTTACGCTACTCTCAGGGAGTGACCTGTCCGCCCGCAGATACACCTGCTTCCTGGGACAGACACCTGCAACTTTCTCAGTAGCTTATGGAAAGGACTGCATTTTTAACTGAACTAAATCTGTGTCTGTTCTAGTAGGTCAGCAGTCAACCTACGCTACCAAACTGGCTGTCCAGAAAAAATTATGTGCCCGTTTCCTTTTTCCATGAAAGGGAATAATGAAAATTACACTCTGCTTCCTTGGCAATGCAGGCCCTGAAGCCTCTCCTCCCACCCTCCAGGGAAGCTGTGTGAGCCTGATCAGAGGTGCTGGCTGCTGGCCGGGCTCGATCAAGGCCTTGGGAGCAGGGACTGCGAGCCAGGTGTCCCCTGATGGGCTAACTGGCCTCTTTCCTCGGTGGCCAGGGCGAGGAGGAGAGGAAAGGAAACACTTCCGATCTATTCAGGTGCTTGGCACGGTGGTGCGTAGCCAGGAAAAGGGCCATCTCCCTCCCTCCCAATCCTGTTTTCCTCTAAAGCACCTACTGGAGGGTCAGAGGGAGTCCCCCTCACCCGAAGGCTCGACGAGTGAAGAAAGCTTAAATAAGAGAAGTAAGTAACGCGCACAGGGGAGAAGCCCACGCCGGAGCATGCAGACCCTGCACCCCTTTCTCCACAGCAGGGGGAGGGGGATGGAGGCGTTTAGGGGAAACAGCAGATGGCTTTTAGGGAAAGTCGCTGGGGCTGGGCAACAGACAGTGGCAGGGACAATGCAGGGTTCCGTGGCATGGCAATGCTGCCCACGTTCCCTGTGGGACTGCAGCGGGACAACAGTGTGGCCGAGGCCTGTCCCATGTGGACAGGGGAAGGCACGGGGGAGCCGTGAGGCGCGGCGTCCAGGGAGGGCCTGCGGCTTCAGAGCTGCCCTCTGCTGACAGTCCTCTGGGTGCCTGTCCTGGCCTCCTTCACTGCTGCCAACCACCGCACCACGTAACCACTGGGGTTCAGCACACAGCTCCCCAAAACATGGCACCAGGAGTTCACAAAGCTGTAGGATCCTGGAGCAGCAGGGGCAGGATGTGGAGCCTCCCCCACAGCAAGGCCGGGAGCACCCTGCGGGGCCTTCCCGCTCCCACGGCCCTGGCGGTGGCCGCCTCTCCACCCCGAGCCCGCACCTTCCTGCCAATCACATCCCCCACACTCCAGGGAGGCCCCCACAGAACCCGCGGTTCGACCTTCCACTTGGGTCTTTTTCTCTAGGGAAAAGGCTCCTGTGTCAACCAGACACCTGATGCTTTGTGCCCGTGATCTGTCTCCTGTCACAGAGGCCCCAGCTGGGAAGGGAAGAAGGAAGGCACCTCCCCCACAGGGACATATTTTGTTTGTTTGGGGGGTGTCCCTGGGCCTGGCTCGGGGCGGGGCCAAACCCAAGCTCCGGGATCAAGGTATTGGCCCAAGGCAAAGTCAGCACGGCCCCGGCTGCGCCCTTCCGCTGCAGATCTCAGCAGAGCAAATCCTGCACCAGGCAAGGGCTGGTGAAGGAAAGACAGCGGAGGAGGGCGCAGGAAGTCCCTCTGGCTTTGTCCCTGAAGGCCTGCTGTCCGAGTCTGCTGAAGCAGATGAGCAGCAGAGAAGCACAACCGAGTCCCACGATAGTGCAGTTCTGCGAGGCCCACGAGTCTTCAGATCAAGGCCCGAAGACCCGGTGAACAGCGGGTGAGCACACAGCCAGAGCTGGGCGGCAAAGCAACTGCACCAGGGTGAGGGTTGGTGGGAGCACGGAGAGCCAGCGGGGCATGCCCCTGTCCCCCAGGCCCCTCCTGGCCCCCAGCTGTAGCTCTTCTTACCCCTCTGGAGTGAGGGTCCCCATGCCTTCCACCCAGGAAGGTCAGCGAGGCGCCTTCAGGCTATGGCTGGCTGGAGGGCTCTGCTCCTCAACCACCCAGGGAAGAGGAATCCGAGCTTCTCCCACTTGCCTTGAGAGGAAGAGGGGCCAGACGGGAGGGCGGGAGGAGGTCAGGGACTCTGCTTCTGAGGCCTTCATTGTGAGGTACCGTTTCCTGAGCCCCATCAAAGGCTTTGAGGGTAAAGGGAATTGGGTCAAGCTGAGGCCAGTGGGCACATAAGCCCCTCTCTCACTTTTCTGTGGCTAGTCCTGGTCTAGCAACGTAGATCATTTGGTTTCCTTGACACATCTACTGGAAATAAAAATGAAAATCAAATGAGACTTGCATAAAGCTTGCCAGCCATTAAAATCCTGTTAGAATCCCTCCAAAGTTATATCCTTATTATTGCTCCTCCAGAGTAATTAATTCCCCTACAGTAATATCTCCAATATTTAAAAAATCCCCAAAGCAATTAGGCATGCTTTGCGCATAGCCTAACATGTATCAATGCAAATTATCATTTTAGTTTTACCAGACTGAATGAGAATGGCTTTACTTAAAATTCCAAGCACTCTCCTTGGAAGAGAAGCAATAATACATTTTACCCAAGGATTGGGCGCATCCAAGGGGAAGGGCCTCCCGTTGGGGACCGCACAGAGGTGGGCTGTGCTGTGACTCTCTCTGTACGTGGCCTTCATCAGTCACTGCCAGAGAGCACCCAGCGACAGAGAATGGAGGCTGCCATCTCATCAAGTGCAGGAAATCACTATCGAATCCCATCTTAATGAATTCTGGGGAGTGGTGCCCACATTCACAGGTACCTTGATTTTAATACGAAAAACTCCCTGAGTGTTGCAAACTCAGTGCACTGAACGGCACATTTTCTATCCTCTGCCCAGCGAAACCCCATCGGGGGGAAGACTGCACAGCAGGAATTCTGGCTGAAGCATGCACTCCCCCGCAAGCCTGCACCCCGATGGTGCCTGGGAAGCTGCGGCTGGCCCTCGCAGACAGACTCCAGAGGCCCCGAGGTCCAACCGGACCTGATTCTCAGCTGCCTTCTCCACCACTGAACTGGCCCTGCTCATACTCAAGATTATCATTGTTTTTAAAAACTGGGCTTTCTTCACCCCTTACTCTAAGACCATGGCCTATACCACCCAAGTTAGGCGCTCACTCTCCAGCTTCAAACCCGATCCACTGGACTATAAGGTAAGAAAGCAACGCCCATTATCAGACTAGGAGAAATAAATGGCAAAGTGATTTATAGTAACACCCATGAACCCTGCTGCCATCTTATAAAACCTCAGGGTTCCACATGCCCGTCTTATTAAAAGCGATGCTCAGGGCTGCAAGGGTAAATAAACCAGGGGCAGGAGGAAGATGCTAGGGATAAGATGGAAGGGAGCTGCCAATCAACGAAGAAGCAGCCAGCCTGCTGGGGACGCACGGTGGGGGTCACACATGCATCTGGGGAAAAACATTCCTTAGTTCCAGGTTTGTACCAAGGGCTAAGGACCATGGGAAAGTCCCTCCTGCTCAGCTGTGCTCCGGGAGGACCTGGGTGATCAATTGCAGCAACTGTTCAGACGGCCAAAGCCCGCGATACCCACCACGTGGCTCCCGCTGCAGCTCCCAGGGCACCAGGGAACACAAGCCTGGAAGCGGCTGGTGAGGGCAGGGTGGTTGCTGAGGAAGCGTCTGAATGATCCTCCTCAACCCAATTCTACCAGGACACCTGCCAGCGAGCCCGGGTGACGAGGCCCTGGGGCCGCCTCCTAGACCTGCAGGGGTCACACACAGGGGCCAATGTGGCTGTCCGGCTGGTTTTGTACAGCTGTACCGGCTTACAACCACGTCACTGTCTGTGCTTTCATGCCACAAGGGCCGCGCTGACCAACCGTGACAGAGATCTCAAGGCCAGAACAGGATAAAATAAAGAGCAGACCCTGCGGGGACAGGTCCACCTCCCGTCCCAGGCCGCTGCTTTTTCCTCGGGTGGTTCCCGATATCTCATCTGCGGACACCCTCCTTTCCCCTAGATTCCAAGACCACCAAGCTACTTCCTGTCACCAAATCTCCTCAAGAGAGAACAGACGTGTGGATGGAGGGTATCATTGAAGCCCCCTCCCCACACACCAAACACCCAGGCCAGGGGCCGCCGACCCAGAGCTGTAGTGCAGTTTTCTGAATGGAAGCCAGCGGCCTCTTGGGTAGTGGGCCCTCGAGGCTGAGGCACGAGGAGCCCTAGGCCTCCCCTCCGTGGCTGGTCGGGGCTCACCTTTGACATCATTAAAGCTGGTCTCTGAGAACCCCTCGCTCAGGTCGATCAGGGTCCCCTCTGACTTGCACCGAGGGAGGCCGCTGGAGTTGGCCGCTCGGATCCGCTGGGCCGCCATCTGGAAACCCTGGCCTGGGGGCCACTAAGGGTGCATGTCTCTTCCTCTGCTTCTTGGAGCAGCAGCGATGCTTCCGTTTCAAGCAACCACGCTGCGCGGCAGCAGCGGCTCGGCAGTGTGCTTCTTCCTGAAAGAGCAGGAGGAAGAAAGTTCCCTTGAGCAAGTGCAATGTGGCTTCCAGAGTCCTTTCAGAGGAGGAGGGCATCCTCCTCCTTCCAGGCCGGTCCATGAGAGGCCCGTTTCTCTCCCGCTGGCCTGGAGGCAGGGCGGGCTGCACTGTGCCCACTTTGTGCCATCTCCTCAGCCTGCTGGGCATGTGGCCACTCCTCCCGGGGCACAATGGCGCTTGTGAGATGGGTCCCAGCACCTGGTCAGCCCATTCTGCAAAGAGGACGACACAGGACCGTGCAGTCCACACTGCCAGTCCCGGGGCTCAGGAAAGCAGAAATAGCCTCATATATCCAGAGAGCAGCTGGTCCCCTGGGAGGAGCCGCGCGGGTGACCTGGCACCTGGGCAGCAGCAAGTGGGCAGCACTGCCGCTCTTGAGGCCTGGAGGGGTGCTCCTTGCCACATCCCAGCCCCAGGCCCAACCCAAGTGGTAAGCACAGTGGCTGTCAGGATCCCAGCGTGGCGTCTGCCTCTGAAACCAGGGCGCGTTTCCTGAGCCCTGGGCAGGGGCAGGTGGGCTCTGTGGAAGGCATCTGCCCTCCTGAGGCGGGGACGTAAGAATCACGCGCTGGGAGGGGTCTGGGACAACCAAGTGGCTGGCTGGCTTGTGGCACTGGGAGGTGAGAACAGGCGACTCTCATCTGGACATGACCCCAGGTTCCCTAGGCCAAGGTGACCACTCAGGAGCCCCTGAAGGACCCTGGCGTGCTCTGGCGGCACCTGAGGTCCTACCACGGCTCTGAAGTAGGCAGAGAGGCTTTGCACCCCCAGCTCTGCTCAGGCACGCCCTGTGTTCAGCATGGACCCTGATAAGTTCTGCTCCCTGTCTGTGACCTGGTGGGTGACAGGTGACTGGTTTGGTCTGGGTGGAGAACGAGCAGGGCAATCCACCGAGCTGGGCGTGGAACGCAAAGCAGCGTTGCCCCAAACGTGGCCTCCACCACCACGGCCGGCCCCGAGGCTGGAAGGCCAGCCTGCAGCAGCTCCAGCGAGGCCTCCCTCCCACCTCAAGACCCAGAAGGCCCCACTCCTGTACCAAAGGCTCTGGGAGAGGGTCGTGCTGTGCGCTGCACGCAGCTCCCAAGCTCGCTGCTGGAGCTCCAGGCTACCCGGCCTGTGAGGACCCCAACTTAGCGCCGTGGCAAGGCCAGCTGCCGGTGGGGCCCGGGGCTGCCCAGCGGGCGTGATGGAGAGCTGGCATCCGGTGGGGCCAGCAGGGAAGGATGGAGCGGAGTGTGCTGGGTCAGGCCTGAGAGCGCGGGCTCTTCCCCTGGGGCTCTCGGAAGTCACTGGTGTTGCTTAGGAAGGTGACTTTGAGTTAGAAATGTGCTGTTTTCTCTCAAAGACCCACAGTGAAGGAGGGACCAAGAGAACTACTGGGTGACCCCACTTCCCTCCAGGTCCCGGAGAAGTGGGGCACATCTGGGTGGGCCAGCCTTATCCAGGTAGGGTGAGTGTAGCCAGGGGTGAGCCAGCTCTGCTGGGCTGCGGTGCAGGCTGTATTCCCATAATAGCTGAGGACGCATGTGGAGGTTCCTAGAGCCACCCAGGACCAAAACTGAGGAAGACCAGGATCTTGGATTCCTTCTCAAGACCATGAAGGTATCCTGGGGCAAAGGCCAGGCCTCGGGCGTGGGCAGGGACAGAGACCACAGGGTTCTGTCACGGTTAGGGTCTGAAGCTATTCCCCGAATCAGGGCTGAGACGGAAGCAGCAGCGCCAACAGCTAAGCGAAACCTGCAGTCCTCCAAGAGCCCTGGCGGCACCCACAGAGGCTGGCCCTCAGGGCCACTAAGTGCCCGTCTCTGCCCTCGGCCGGGGAGAAGCCAGGCGCCGAGGCTGCCCGCGCCGCATTCACACTGGCTTCAATGCGCTCATTCACACAGACCCTCTCCACCTTGTGGGCACGTTTGTCCTGCGGTCTTCAGTGCTCAGGGAAGTCCCCAGAATGTCAGCTTTTCCTCCAGGGCTGGTGACAGGCAGCCCTGGAACAGGGTCCTGACCATTAATGCTTCAGAGCGAGTGCAAACAGGGACACTCACCCCTCACCTTGGGAGACTATTTTTTTTAACAGCAAAGGAAGGGCAGCCAGCCCCAGTGTGGACCAGGCCTGGATGGCTGCCTCCTCCAGAGGCCTTCCCTAACTGGACATGGCAGGGTGGGGTCACAGGTGAAGCAGTCAGTGCACCTCTGAACCAGAGCCAGGTGCAGGTGGAGAAGGCCCCACCAAGGAGCCCCAGGCCCTCCCGGCGGTGAGACACTCGAGCCTCCTCTGCTCCTCAGGCTCCTCGGCTCCCGCCCGCTGACCATTCTCCCCAGCCAGGGCTCACCTACCCTTCCCACCATCCACCTCTGATTTAGCCTCCGGTTTGCTCAAGCCGTCCTCTGAGGTCATGGCCACCCCCTGCGTAAAACCCTGCCGCAGTTCCTCATGCCCTGACGAGAGCCGAGCTCTGCCGCGGGCCTGCGAGCTCCCACCTGCCCTTCCAGGTTGGTCGCTGGCTTCCCTCCACACTTGGCCTTGCCGTTTCCCAGGACGGGCCCGGGGGCAGCGTCTGCAGCTGGACTGGCCTAGCCCCTGCTGGGCTCCCAGGAAGCCCTGGGCCTGCCTCTCCCTCTCCTCCCGGCTCCCCGAGTCCCGTGACTCACGGCACTGGCCCATGAGCAAAGGCAACATACGGGAGCCTCTGGAGACTGGGAGCCGAGAAGCGCCACGCCCCGAGCTGCTGTGGCTCTAGCAGGGTGACGGGCTGCGTGCTCGCTCCACTTCAGTTAGACACGTGGAGGCTCATGACGCTGTCTCCCCGCACATGGACGTGTGTGATGTGTGCAACACAGCGTTTTCAGGAGTCAGGAAGGTAACACGAGGCACTCAGCACCTGCCCTCCGAGATGCGGGCCAGCAGGGGTGACTGCAGCAAGCCCGCGGAGCCGTGAGCCCCGAGGCGGGGCAGCCTGGGCCCCTGGAAGCACAGCAGACCTGCTGGGCTCCAACAGGTTGAACCCCACACTCCTGCGGCCTGCCTGTGGCGAGGGGTCTGCTTGAGCACTAAGGGCGTCTTGAGTTTCCAGGGCACAAACCCAACCCTGGGACTGGTCCCAAAGCTCCTCCCACAGCCTGCCACCTGTCACCGGCAACTCCTTCAGCCAGCCCAGAAGCCAGAGACCCCCCCCCGGCTGCACACACCCTGGCAGCCCTACCTGCAGCACAACCTCTGTCTGAACCCGCTGGGCACCTGCAGGCTGACTCCATTACCATCATCAGCTCCTTCCCACCGGGGCTGCACCCAGCTCTGTGCTCCCTTCAATTAGCAGTCTCCGCCAGGCCCTCCCCACCCCAAGACTCCTGAGCCTCGGGCGTGCTGGCCAGGCCTCCAGGTCCGTGTGGCTGCTCCTGCGGGCTCGGGGCTCTCCCTGGAGGCCCCAGCTCCCAAGCCCGTCCACCACAGGCCTCTCACAGGCTGTTCCTGCACCTGGGAAGCCCTGCCTAGACAGTCGCCAAACTCAATCACCTATTCATACAGGTCTCTGCCTGAAATGTGGGGGCACAGGAGCATCCCTCACCTGCCCTCTGTCCCTGCTTACCACCCCTGGAGGTCCTTGTCTGTGGCCGATTTCCCCTAAGAACATCAGCCTATGAGACCCAGGCCTGTGCCTTGGTTCCTGCGTGCTGTGCGGCTGGTGCCCAGACAGGAGCAAAGGAAGGAATTCTATGACCGGAGAGCGGCAGTGCAGAGGTTCTCTGCTGGATGTCTAGGTGATCTTCAGGCACTCAGTGGCCAACGCAAGCTGACCACACAGCAGACAGGACCCAGGAACGCTCCTGTTCTGAAATCTAGGTGTGGATTTCTAAAACACCAACAGGGTTCCTGGGTCAGTACCCCAGCTACCTCCCTCACAACAACGGTGAAGCCATGGACTGGCCTCCAAGTCTGGACCCAAGAGACCTGGGCAATGCCCCAAGTGGAGAGGCCACAGGAGAGGGCACTCCTCTGCTCCTGTGGCAGAGGGGCCCACCCAGCATACTGGACATTGCGCCTTCTGGGAAGCAAGGCTGGACCCACCGGCACCACAGGCTCTGGGGACAGACTGGGTACCACTGCCCATCTGGCGAGAGTCAGCCCTGTGCCCTGCCCCCGGGTGAACGCGTGAGCCTCACAGCAGAACCGGGCACTCCAGCTCCCGGATGCCACATCCACCTGGGCTGTGGTGCAAGGTCACCTCAAGGTCCCTTAGCTCCAACTTCTAGGAACAGGGCTCCACGGCCAGCGCCAGGTGTGGGAATCAGGCACAGCTGGTTTTGAGGGGCCCTTATCTGAGAAACACAGAGAACGTGGGCTCGGCCGGGCCAGCAGTGACCGCCCGTGACCCGCCCACACACAGGGCCTGTGCGTCCCTGTAGAGCTGGTGACTCAAGGATGACCTGCTGGACACTCGCAGGAGACAGGCCAGCAAGCCGGCCAAGCACTCGCCCCCACTCGCTCTCTCTGCCGTGGAAGTGAGGAGGCTGGAGGGTGGGGACGGTGGCACAGTAAGAAGTCCGATGGGGGTCGGGGAGAGGAGGAGGGAGGGCGCTGTCCCTCCACAGCATGGCCTCTTCCGTCCACCAGCTGAGGGGCTGCGACTGCCAGCACACTGTGCTCCACCTCCGTCACACCCGGGGTGCCCCAACGCCCACACTGCTGTCTTCAGCGCTGGCCTCCAGCTGTGCCCGTCTCCCCACCCGCCCAGTGAAGACACCGTGGGCTCCCGGTTTCAGCTGCTCTGCGACTTCCCGCCTGACACCGACCCCTTCCCTGACCAGTGCCCTTGCAAACGGAAGCCCTCCTCTGGCCTGCGCGCCCTTGGGTTCACCGCGGCCTCCGCGTGGGAACTGCCCCCACCCGGGCACCACAGCTGCTGGTCTGTTGCCGCCTTGTAGTTCCCAGCGCCCCTGATGGCGTGAAAGCTGGTCACCTGGCCACTCTCCATCCCTCCCGGCTGGAGCAGCGCCACACTGTGCTGCCAGGGGCCCTCTGTGGATGGACGAAGGTGTCCTTCCTTCTCATGCTTTAGGGGCCACAGAGGCCACAGGGGAGTGCAGCCCTGTCCCTTTCCTCACTACCCTCAGCTGGGAAGCCCGCACCCGAGTCGGACACCCACGGGAGAGCGGAGAAGGGGGCTCCCACGGGACGGGCAGCAAGGGCAGCGTTCTACCGCATCTTCAGGGCACTCGTGAGACCACAGCCACGGCAGCTGCAGGTCACATCATGTGTCCCATGGAGGGCACTCTGCACTGTCCCCTTCTTTCCCCATCATCCTGCTTCTGAGTGAAAACCAGAGTCCAGGGACTAAGCCACACGTGGCCCACTGAGTGCCCATCAAAGTGTGGTATTCAGAGGCTGCTCACCACAGTGGTAGCCTGCGGCTTGCCCAGGGAGTCACATGAAGGCTGACCCACCATGTGATGCAGCCCACGGCCCACAGCCAGCAGGAGGGTCGCATGATCAGTCCAGACCAGAACTCTTCCCAGCTCTGGTCCCCAGCCAACCAGGAAGAAAAAGCACAATTATCTCTGAAATGCAGTGGCGGCGAGAGGGACCTTCACGTGCCAGGGCTGGCCTGGGACTCCTGGCTCCGAGGGACGAGCTGCTCAAGACTGCACCAGGGCACAAGGAGGGCTTGTTTCCAGCATTACTCCCTCATGTGCCAAGTTCCTCAAAAATTAACACTGTGCTTTAAGTTCACGCACGTTTGACCACTGTTTTCTACCTCCACCTCCAAGAGACTGGCAGCTGTCCTAGGGCACACTTAGATGGCGTTCAAAGCCCATCCTAGACTCCCCTCTGGGAAGCGCACATCGGGCAGGCCCCGTTCCACCCCAGGTGCAGGAACTGAGCTGGATTGAAAGGCGCGTCCTGGGCCGGGGATGTGGCTCAGTGGTGGAGCACTTGCCTAGCACGTGCGAGGCACTGGGCTCAACCCTCAGCACCGCATAAACAAAGGAAAGAGGGGGTTTCCTGAGGGTCTTTCCTGGGCAGAGTAGAGCCGAACCGAGCCGAACCCGCCCCACCAAGCAAAATGGCTCTAGGTGAGCAGACATCTTGACTGCATGACTGCCAGGCAGAGGTGGCAGTGCAGGGACGAGGGTCCCACAGCCTCCTTCCGGGTGGACAGGCTAAGATGGAAAGGAGCAGTTCCAATGCCATTCGCCAGCCTATGAGAGTCCAGCAGCCAGCACAGCAAGCACTTGGTAAGATCCTGCAACGAAGGAAGGAAGGACTTTTGCTCCTGAAGTGCTGCTGGCCCCGAACTCCTACCAAGATAGCTACAGCAAAGACCAATCAGAAGCCAGCCTCACCAGGATTTATTCAGGGATGAAGGACAGAATTCCTGTCCCTCCTCCCATCCCACTGCCCCCAGGAAACTGAGGGTGTAAGGTGTTCAGGGACGTAGACATGGAAGCGGCCAGTTGCCGCGGGGCACTGGCGGGCCAGCTGGGGGCACATCTCCCGAGGTGGCGCTCACCCTGGAATGTTTAATAGAATGGGGAAGTCCATGCACCGACGCTGGGAAACACCCAGATGCTACAACGAAACCTACGCCGCTGCAGGAAGTGCACTAGACGTCTGCTAGGAAAAGCGGGTTCCACACTCAATGCTCACATACTAGGAGGCAAGCGGGCTTGCCTTCGTTTCCCCCAAGTTTTCTTCCTTTCCTAATTAAAAAGCGCACCTTTTAAGAAGAGCTCCCAATCTCACCGGCACGGCACGCCTGGCCCCAGCGGCGCCGCTCCCTGGAGCAGAGGCGTGCTCTGAGCAGGGGCCAGCTCTCACGCCCAGCCCGAGCCTCCCAGTCCAGGGTGCCCGGGCGGGTACCCCTGCCTTCTGCTCAGGCCTCTTCCTCTGCGCCCTGTGATTCCGCCACCAGGGGCCGCGGGCTGCCTGAGAGGAGGTAGATCCAGGAGGGACAGACTAAGTCAAGAGAGGAAAGCCTCCGAAGCCAGCCAGGCCAACCCAGCTGACTAACCCTCCCCTGCAGCTCGCGACCTTCCCTGGGCAGCTCCGCAGTGCCCGTGACTGCAACGGCCAGCAGTGGCCTTCGTCACACCTGACAGTGTGCAGCACTCTGGGTCACCTTCTTAGGACACTTTTCCGTGGCCTTGCCAAACGCTCCTGAAAGGTCGTGGCCACTCACCCTCAACAGCGGCTCAAGAAAACCTTGCCAATCTCCCAAGTGGGGACAGAACAGCAAAGAGAAACTCACCTTCCTATGACCGCTGTTCAGACCCGGTTCACACAGTCCCATGCCACGCGGTATCCCGCCACGGATGCACACGCACACCAACGGTGGCTGCCACCCCGGTGTGTGAGCACTCGCTGTGCTGCCCAAAGGACACCAAGGTCGCCCAAGGACGCACTTCTCGGAACTCGCCCCCTGGGGCGGTGGGCCGGCCACTAACTTCCTGCCGTCCACTGCCCCTGTCCACTGCTGCCGCGTCCCCTGCTCTGTTGTTGTAGACTTCCTCTCCTCACGGCCACAACCCCCACGCGCCGCCCACACTCCCGCCTGCTCACCTGACAAAGTCCCGACTAGGCGGACGTCGATCGCCCACACGACACCAGGCTCGCTCAACGCAACGCTGCCCTTCACAGCTATGCGTTTCCCTTTACTCAAAAACAGGTCTGTGTGCTGACATGAGCGTGCAAAGAGTTTATTTTGTTTTCAGTCTGAACTTCATGAACTTGATAAGCGAACAGCTGGGCAACTTCTCCTGCCTGATCACACAGACTAACACGCGGTCGCCTGCGTGACGGTGGTGCGGGCCGATGAGGGCCTTTGCGGGGCTGCCCCGTGTCTCTGCCTGCCAACAGCACCGTCCACTCTTGCTAGGTCACGATGGTCACCCAATGTGGAAGAACTATTTGCAGGGGCCATTCTCCTTCAAAGTCCTGTCAGTTGTTTTTGCCGAATTTTTTCTTCCCAAGGAACTTTAGGATAATGTCATTAAATGTTTTCCCACCATTTAAAGTAAACCTACTGGAATTATCTTTTGAGGGGAGGGGGGGATTCCACTGGTAAGAACTCTAACATCTTCATGCTATTTCGTCTTTTCTTCAAGAAATATGGTGGTCTCCATTTTAACAACCTCCACAGCAAAGACTCAGTTCTGCTGTTGCGGTCCAACAAGAACAAGAGGCAAATGTCTGTAACCATGTTTCAATAAAACTTTATTTATAAACTTAAGTGGTGGGCCACAGACTACCCCTCCCTGATGTCAAGGCTAAGAGCTTGTGTGATGTGTGTGGTTTTTATGGACTTAGAGCGTGGCACCCACCAGCAGCCTCCAGCTCCTGGCTGGGAGGCTTAGGGCAAAAATAACAGACAACATCTCCAGAGCATGTAAACTAGATTCGGGTTTTGATGTAGTTGCCACAGGGTGCCAGCGCTTTTCCGTATTCTTAGGGGATCACTGCTGCAAAAAGAAGTCACTGACTTCTCTATCTGGCATTTTAAATGCAGCAACTACGATCCTGCCCTGAGGAAACCCCGAGGAGCCTCAGCACCCTCGAGGACGACCTCTGCCCTCCCTGCACGGCCACCCCGCACTGTCTCTGGCCGGCTCCACCTTCCTGCTCGCGGCCACAGATCGCACCTTCGGTCTCCTTCCCATATTCTGGTCAATTATCAATTTAAAATATCACATAATCTTTCCAACTAGAAAATTTAACTTCCTGTTCTTTTAAAATTTCCATTCTTTAACAGAATAAGTCTCGAGCTCTAGCAGCGCCTGGGAACTCTGGACTGCAGTTCCCTCACATGGAAAACGAGGGGCCAGCAACACGACCCCCGAGAAGCTCGGGGACAGAGCTTCTGGTTTGAGAGGGAAGCACACCAGAGACACAGCGGGGACAGTGGGTCCATCCTTCTGCCAGACACCGCCACACACACAGGGGAGTTCTCCAGACTGCTCCCTGTCCCTGCCCCAAGTTCACCGGCTGGGTCAGCCTGGCCTCATCTTTACCTGCTCCCACCAGGCACCACGGCAGCCTCCCACCTGTCTCCTGTCTACACCCCGACTCCCACACAACCAGGCCACTCTCCTCAGCACTGCACTTGGACCCCACCTGCCCCAACCCTGTCTCCCCATGGGTGCAGTTTAACTCATTTCTGCCCCAGGACCCTTGCACTGGCTGTTCCCATCGGCAGGCACGTGGCCCCAACCTCACTGCCTCAGCCCAGGAGGTCCACGTGACCACTTGTCAGTCAGGCCCCATGGCCATCTTTTGGTCTTGTCTGTTTTCTGGCTCCTCTGGAGGGTGAACTCATGAGCAAATTCTTCCTGTCCCAGCTGGATGTGACTACATACAGTGCAGCATTCCCGTCACCAAGAAACTGGGTTAAAGAAAGCAGGGGAACTGAGGGCGTGCCCCGCGCCGGGCCTGCGGCCCCTCCTCTGCCCCTTTCTCCCGGGAGCTCTTCACTGAGGGAGGCTTCAAAGCCACCATCACTCACACCCACGTCTCCTTTGCTCAAACCTTGGCCGAGATCGTGGAGGGGTGAGCAGGGACCTCCTGAATCTGACCCCGGCCAGCGGCAGCACCCACCCCAGGAGAAGCACGGGGGCCAAGGCCCTGTCCCCACTGGACCGTATCCCCACCCTGCACCTAGAAGGGCACCTTGCTCACAAAAAGCGCCATTCTTGTAGCATGAACTTGCAGACAGGGCCGGTGAGTTACCGGAAGCATCCGCCCTCATTCGGCCTCTCGCACATCCCGAGGGTCTGCTGATGATGCAAACCACCCCAGACAGCAGACCCTGCAGGCTCCGGCCTGCCCCTGCACAGGACAGGGTCTCTGTGGGTGGGTGGGTCCAACGTGCAGCGGCTTTCTGAACCCCAAGGAGCATCGCTGCTGCATTTCAGAAAGCACAAAAACCTGGCCTAACGTGGGCACCCTGGCATGGCTCCCCCTGAAACTCATGGTCTAAAGCAACCCACTGCCAACCTCTCAGGGGTGTGCTGCAGTCAGACAAGAGTCCACCTGGGGAAAGGCAGGGGAGGGGCTGACCCCAGCACCCTGGACCCGCATGGAGAAGGCAGCTGTTATCTGGCCACCCAGTTTAAGAAAGAGGTCGCACACCAACGGTCATGGTGTCCAGTGGGTGCATGGACATCATTAAGAGACCCCACGAGGATGAGAGGCCACCGAAGGCCAACAGAGGTGTTTAGGAACATGAGAGGTTGAACGATTCAGTCAAGGCACTTCAGCCAACAGGACCACAGCAGGACCGGATTTTCCTTTTGAACTACGAGGATATAAACCCCCCCCAAAAAAGGGGGTAAACGAACAGCCACGGGAGGCGAGCTCCAGGTGTCCGGTGATTCTCCTGTCACGTTGAATCCCGTGTTCCCCAGCTCTTCTGAGATCGGTGCACGTCAGTTTGGGGGGATGTCTGCCGCACCCCCAGGGCCTGGCCGCGGTGATGCTGAAGGCGGGGAGGACAGCCAGGCCCGCCCTGCTCGCATCCCCAAACCCCCCTCCCAGCACGGCAGATGCTTCACAGCAGCCGGAACCGATGCACGAGCAACCCGAAGGGAGTCCCCGGGCCTTCCAGACACAGAAGCAGAACAGGGGTGCCCACTTCCACTCCTGGGGGCGTCAGAGCTTTTGCACACCAGGGGATAAAATGCCATCGGGACAGCCCAGGGCTGTGCCTGACCACCAGGATCGATCTTGCGAGCCGGTCAGCAGAGCCTCGCTTTCTGCTCCTCCACTGTCGTGTGTCAGAAGGGCAGCTGGGGAGAGGACGGGCTTCTGCCTCCAGCCTCCCGGGTCAACACTGCTGGGTTTTGGACCTCAGGTCTCGCGGCTGGGAGGCAGCGGAGCCCTGCTGGTCGAGCTGCCCGGTCTGCGGGGCCACCGCAAGCTGCATGGGGTTTGGTCAGCTGGGGGTGGCACATCTGACGGGGTGCTGGCCGGCCACACGGCAGTCACCCTGGTCTGTGTCAGTGCACTCTGTGGGCTCCCATCACCCCAGGACCCTCTCAGCTCTCACCACCAAGGACCAAGGTGAGACTGGGAACTGGCAGCCGGGAGGCCAGCTCACCCTGCCAAATGCTGGGTTTGGACACAGCCCCGCTCCTGGCTGGGTGGCCCTGCTCCCAGCATGCACCTCCCTGTCCCTCCTTGTCACATCTAATAGGACTGAGACTCTAAGAAGTGCACAAAGTGAGACTCTAAACCCGAGCAGACTTGGCCCTGCCCCACACTTTCTGAACACTCTCCTCAGACCCGAAGCCGCCGGCCTTGGCCTAGTCCTGCTCACCACGCATTCCTGACCGGTGAGTCCACTGCCAGGCAACTGGTGATTACTCCTTGGGATGCAGAGCGTGAGTTAAAAACGCTTGCTAAGCCACCTCGAGAGCCACGCTAAGCCATCTCTTCAAGGTAGCCCATAACTGGGGTCTCCAAGACCCCTGCACCCAGGGCTCACTCACACCATCTGAAACCCACAGGACGGGCGAGGAACAAGACCAGGCGGCAGAGCCCCCTTAGGCACCCTGGGCACAGAGAGGAAGCTGTTCTTCCAGCACCCTGCCAGAAAACCAAGGTTGTGCCGGTGGGCTGGCCAGCCCACAGCAGCATATGCACCAACCGAGACCATAACTGGCAGTACCAACGAACATGCACGCCCAGTCCCTGCACCATACCCAACACAGACCCACGAGGGGAGGCGCAGGGGCCGGGGGCGAATCCTGCACACGGGGAGAAAGCACGAGGCTGGCGGGGCGGGAGACCCCATCCATGGCGCCGCGGCCAGACGCGCCCTGCCAGGGTCTTACCCCATCTTCGGGAACAAACGGAATCTCATCTTTACTGGATCATCAAGAGACAGCAATTCTGGAAAAAGACAAGGGGAAAGCTGTCTGGAAACGTCTGTCCTAAGCAGACGCACGCTGTCTTTCCCGCGGGCTGACGCCCCGCAGCCTGGGCTAAGCCAGAGGAAGGCGCTGGGCTACCCGGGCTCCTGCCTCCGGCCCCACAGCCCAGCACCAAGGCCCAGCTGCCCGAGTCCTGTGTGGCCTCCTGGCGTGGGCCCTGGCTCTCGTCTGACCCTCGGTGAGATTCAAAGGCCCTCAGGGTCCTTCTGGTTCTCAGACTGTAGTGGGGACTGGCTGGGCAGATGGCAAGGCACACAGGAGTCAGGGGGACTAAGAGGTGCCCAGGGAAGTGGCAGGGGTGGGAGGTCAGGGTGGGTCACGCGGCCAGCAGGGATCCGCGAGGGTGGATGAGCTGGGGCCCGGGGGTTCCCTGGTCACAGGCAGTCAAAGGAAGAGCCTCCCCACAATGCAGCTGGCTAGCGAGGTCCCTGCTCAGCCCTGTGTTCTCCAGGAGAAGGGCGAAGGGCGTGGGAACAGAACAGGGAGGGAGAGCACCGTGGCCCAGGGGCTCCCCAGCCCCCCTGAAGAATCTCAGGGAACAAGCTCCTGGCCGTCCCTGCTGTCACTGTCTACACAGAGCCTAGGCAGCAAGCTCCTGCTGTCTGGTGAGGACTCTGGGTCCCTCTCCGTGGCTGTCAATCACAGACTTGTGCTGAACGCAGGAGGGACCCCAGGACCTGTCCACGCAGGGCCCTTCCTATCTCCACACAGTCAGCTGTCCACAAGGCGCTCTGAGCAGCGGCCAGTGCCCTGAGACACGCGTGCTGCAGAAGGGATGTTGCCAGGTTCCCAGGTTCCTCTGTGCTGAGGCAACACCAACCAGGTCTGTGGTCACAGCTTGGATGTCCCGGGCTCCCCTTGTAACAGGTCTAATCACTTCAGTGTAACTGCTGATTTACTGGTTGTCTCTCTGGCCACTCACAAGCTCTGGGTCTGCAGGGATTGAGTTGGCCCTCCTGTTCCCTGGCCCCGCCTCCAGGCCTACGACACGGTGACCAGTGCTCCCTGCACAGGGGCTGGTGTGCAAAGGGCTACAGGCTGCTGGGAACACAGGCTACCGGGAAGGGGGGGGGGGGTCCCTGAGTTTCAGGACATGGGTACCCAGCACGCACCAGAACAGAGGTCAGACAGACCACGGCTGCTCTGAGCAGCTCCCAGACACACTGAAGGCACAGGCCTGAGCTGAGAGGAACCGAAACACAGGTGACAAGCCACCATGGCCGCTCCGTGGGCAGGACTGTGCTCCCCAAAGCTACCTCCACGTCCTCACTGAGGTGAACATGGCAGTGTCTGGAAACGGTCTGCAGCTGTGGTCATGTTAGGATGAATGATGGATTAGGGCAGACCCTAAATCCAATCGCTGGTGTCCCTTTAGGAGGAAAATTTAGATACAGAGACAAGATGGCCATTGACCGTGGAGACAAAAACTGGTGCAACTGCTGTGACGTAGCTGCAAGTCCAGGAAGTCCAGGGCCACCCACCCCACCTCAGCAGGGAGGAAGGGTGAGAAGCACCCTCTGCCGGAGGCCTTAGAGGGAGCAGGGCCCTACAGACATCCCCATTTCAGTCCTGGAGTCTCCGGACTAAGAAGACCGGCTGCTGCCTGGAATCACCCATTCTGTGGCCCAGTGGTCCCTGGATAGGGGTTCCAGGGGTCCCGGGTGTCCTCCGGTACATCACCTTGCGTACATACAAAGGGTGGAACCTGCATGCGACCTATGCACACCTTCCCTGCACCTCGACCCACTCCATGTGACTCACAATGTAAATGCTGCACATGGTCACACTGTACCGTTCAGGGTATGGCCAAGAAAAAGGGTCTGCAGAATTCAGTGCACACAGGTGTTTTTAATACTGTCTGTGGCTGAATGAATCCCGAGGTTGTCAGCCTGACAGTCAACTCTGGTAAGCAATCCTAGGAAACTGTTTTAGGCACTGGGTGTGGTCGGGAGTTGACTCACTTCAAACATCGCAGCTCCCCTCTGGAGACTGTGACCTCCACTCTACAGTGTCTTCTCTGAGGTGTGGCGAAGCCAGCCACTTGTCCATGGGCTTGCAGCCACAGTGTGGCAGGACCAGGCTGCTCCAGGCCTGCTGTCTGGACCTTAGACTGCACGCCCACATCTCACCTACCCGAGAGGCCCTGAGAGCGGGTTACGAAGGTACCTGTGCTGGGTGGGAGGAGGCTGGTAGCTGGAGGCTTAGGGACACCCTCAGGCAGTGGGCTCTGACTATCCAGCAGGGGTGGGGTGCTTGTGGGGGCTGGATGTCCTCTGCAGGACCTCTGGGACCAGGCACCCCCACAGGGCCCAGGAGGTGGCTACATTTTACAAACCCCACCCGAGGCGCGAAGACGAGTTCTCAGGTACAGAGAAGCCTCGTGCAAATCCCTCCAACCTACCGCCTGGGCAGGGTCTGTGGGGTCCGGTGCTGTGCAGATGCAGGGGTGAACAGGACAGCCAGGCCCGACTCTTCACCTCAGAGTCAAGCATCACCACAAACCCCAGGAGGCTCACCGGTCTTTCAGCGGGGCCTCTGTGACACGTCTGTGCAGCAGAGACAGAAGGCAACCTGGCTGGGTTTCCCCAGGAGAAGGGCTTGGGACCTGTGCGTGGGCACCCCATGCCGGTTTTCCTCACAGTTCCTACAGGAGGGGAGGCGCCCTGTGCCACGGGAGCCAGAGGGCACAGCCAGCCGGGGCAGTCTGGAGGAGCCCGTGGTCTCCAACTCGGAGCACCTAGGGACCATGATTCCATGCAGCAGGGTCCTGGTGGGCACAGGCTCCAGCTCGACCTCCTCTTGGTTCACACCACACTCTGGCCTCCTCTTCCTGGAATCTTCTCTCCGGCCTCCGGCAGAGTCCAGTGCTTAAAGCCGACACCCCCGCAGCAGCAGGGGGCCGGGCCAGCTGGGTGGGAGCCGCCTTCCTTCCAGGGTGTAAACGCCTGCTGCGGCCGGCGGCTGTCCTCCCTCCCACCTGCCCTGGAACAGTGCCCAGCTCAGGACTCGCTGAGGCTGGAGAGGAGGGCCAGAGAGCGCCCCACCCAAGGGTGCTGTCCTGGGTGAGCCTCCGGGTCAGAGCCTCCTGCTCATGCAGGTGTCCTCTCCCCTTTCTCTGCAGCTGGCTTTGAGGGTGCCATCTCGCAGGTGTGTCCCCAGCACCCGGGCGTGTCCTCCCCACCTTCCCTGGAAGCTCCTCTCTTCTGCCTGCTGGGTGTGTGCACAGGCCTGGCACCCACCTGTGCCTGCCTGTCCCCTCCCAGGACATTCTCCTTGAGGCCCGAGGCCCGGTCACACCACCCCAGAATGGCTGCCCACAGCCAGCAGCCCTCTGAGACTTTCTGGCCACAGCCATCCCCCAGCAAAGGAAAGCGACAAGCTGCTGGGGACAGGGCTCCCCTCTCCACTTCTGTCCCTCTCTGCCTGGCACCACGGACAGGAGGCTGGCGGCCAGCACAGGCGCTGTGTGCTCAGTGGCTCCACTCTCGGGTGTCCCCACGTCCTGACCCGCCCAGCTCCAGGGCCAGGACAGATGGCTGCGGCCCGGGATTAGTGGTGGAGCCGAGGGCAGAGCAACAGCTGCAGGGCACAAGCCTGTCCTGGCCCTCCCAGGGTCTAAGCCGCCACCAAGACGCCTTCACGCCAGGACGGACAGTGACAGGACAGTGGGATTCCAACCGCGGGAGCCCAACAGCAGTCCGTGCCTGGCGTCAGGGGCTGGCGCCGGCTGCCCTTTGATAGCCGATCCTCGGCAAAGCAGCCCGCTGTGCCCCTCCCGCCTTACAGCTCTCTGTAAGGAGTGCGCCCGCCTCGAGCCCCACCAGAAAGGCACACAGCACTGAGGCAGGGGGCTCCCGACACCAGGCACTCGCATCAGGCCAGCCAGCTCTCGAATGCAGGTTCCTGGGCTCACTGTGGATGCTCAATGTCACTCAGTGTCCCAGAGGGAAAGGGAGAACTTACAAGGGTGTCGGGTAGGTACAGGACACCCTGGAGAAGTGATAGCAGGGGAGAGGGGGAGTGCTCGGGGTCACAAGGCCCGCTCTGAAGTACACCGCTTTCCAGATCGGCCGTCCTCCCTGCACATACGTCACGCATTAGCCTCAGACGTTCCTGACGGGCACGTTCCCAAGGTAGCATGTCGCTGCCTGTCCCAGCCTCAGTGGCACTGTGCCTCTTGGCCACATCGATGCTGCTGCTTTAGTCTGCTTCTGCGGTGCCGGGGGTGGAACAGGCCGCGCACATGCTGAGCACCTGAACAACCACCTATGGACAGAAAGAACCCTGTGCAGTGAGGAGTAGCCACCGCCGGACTGGAGCCAAACTTCACGTCACCACCAGGAAGCCGTCACGGGTCAGAGGTGCTGACGGAGTCTCAGAGCTGGGGGCCCTCGGGCACCAGCATCCCAGGTAGGGGCAGATGCCCGGCCTTCGTGGGCCTGTCAGGACTTCCACCAGCTCAAGTCACTCACCAGGCTGGGGTGCCTAAACCACAGAGACACCTAGGTGCAGACAGGCGGCACCTGCAGCTGGCAGCTTGTCACTGTCACTGCATTAGCGCCACGGGGGTCCTCGTGAACCCACTGTGGAGGCTCCAGTCCAGAGACGTGTTTGTCAGGTAGGAGCTCAGGGACACCAAGATGGGGACAGCAGGGTACAGGAGAAATGCCACTGGAGGACAAGACAGGCAGAGGAGTCATCACAGCCCCGATGACAGCCCCGATGACGTCAAGTCCCGTTACCATGACAACCGCCACTGAGGACTCTGCCCATGACAACCCTTCCACAGGTTCTGCACTCTAAAATGAGCCAGGGAGAGAACCAGACAGCGTGCTAATCAGGTGTCCCAAGGAAACCACCGGAGTAAACGGGTAAGGTCTTCAATCCGGTCTGTCTGGGAAATAGGCCGGCTCTGGGCTCGGCGACACTGATTTCCAGACGTCAGGGCCCTGAGCCTGTCTCTCGCTTGGCCCATTCCGCTCTACCTTATGGAGTGCTACCTTTGCATCCCCCTTCAACACACTGTTACTTCTGCTCAGCTGTTTGTTTGGGGCACCAAGGACCTGGACCCCAAGTGGATACCCCAAAAATAACATTTCTCATTCCCATTTTACAGATGAGCAAACGAAGGCAAAGCAGAACTCAGTCTGTCACCAAGATTTGAACCCAGACCCACCTAGCTTAGCCCAGAGTCCAGGCTTCACCCCCAAGAACAGCACAGGGGAAGAGGAGAGAAGTCTCCAAAGAAAGGGTTCTTTTGCTCAGCAAGGACAAGTACAGTCCACCCTGCTGATGACCCTTTCTGCTCCCATGCTGCCCACTCCATCTGCCCACCAAAGATGCTGTTCAGTTAATAAACGGGTCCCTGGCCTCCAATGCCCAGGTGTGTAAGTCCACCCGGGATCTGGTATTTGAGGGCCAGAGCTCAGCGAGAGGGCAGTTCCCCCAGCTGGGCTGGACCTAGCAGCTGGGGTGTCCTTGACCAACTTCAGGGGAAAACCTGAAGGCAGGGCAAACCCACCGCACAAGGAAATGGCCCTTTAGCAGGGAGACTAAGCCCACTCGGTATGAAGCCCATTTGTGTGAGGTGTCTAAGATTTGTGCAGAAACTCGGCACCCCAAGCTGCTACGCAAACTATTTTATAGCACCCTGCATGCAGACGCCTACCGCAAATATCTATGCCCCGCTCAAGTTACAGTAAGTCTCTTGAAACCAAGAGATCAAAGCCAGCTGGGAATCTGCAGTTGAGCATTCCTGTGGGAGGCTCCTGCAGGCCCTCCCTGGATTCTGTACTATCAGGCTACTCCTTCCTCTGCTGGAACCTTCCCTGGCCTTCCATCATCTGAGACCATCGGTAGCCTGGGGACTTGGATGCTGAAATCAGATGACTCCAACTGGGCCATTCCCCCCCAGCATGCCACCCTCGATTGTGCAGCTTCTCCGAGGCACACTTCATCTCTAAAACAAGGCCTTTAATGAATACTGAGCTCCACCCACCTGTCCTTGAGAAGATCTAGTCAGATAATCCAGGAGAGTTTTGCAAACTGCTAATCACATGTGAATTAAAATTAAAATGCGCATGCAGAAGAGTTCTTCAAACACTCTACAGTACCAGGCTCTCTCAAGCTTCAACTTCACCAGATCTGGCAACGGTCCCCAAACCACATCATGTAAAGCCCACCCTTCCTTTGGGAGTTGGTACATAATTCCTCCTCAAATCCGCATCAGCACCTGAGCACCCAGAGGCCTAAACAACTCAGAGGACACCCCTCTCCAGCCACCTGTCCACTGACCACCTTATAGTAACCTGGACCTGCCCTGATTTCTATTAAGCATCTGCAAAGCCCCTTCAACTTCCAGGTGTTGTTCAGAGTAAGCCCAAGTCCAACGCCACAGGTAATTTTCCTAAGCCAGTTCTCCATTCTCTAAGCACGCAAACACTACCCGGAGGTAATAGAAGCCAGAGCAATGGAATCACACAGGAGAGTGGGACTCTCGTCTGGGCCCTGGGGCCCCTCCCGGGCACTGCAGCCAGGGGAGTCAGCGTACCTCCTGGAGACCTCCCCAGTTTATCTTATCTCCAAGTTGGATGGGCTTGTCTTGGGCCCTCTTCCAAGGCAACGGCTACGAACTTGGAGGGCCCAAATCCTGGAAGGATCTGACAGAGGCTCTGGCCAGCTGTGTAGAAAATGTAGCACCCATAAAAGTTGATGTGTAACTTCAGGGGCTTCACGGACCCTCAGGAAGGACTGTGCTGCAGGTCAAGAGCCCAGGATACCCACACCTGTTCTGTGGCTTATAAAAACGATGTTCAACGACCAAAGCCTGGTCCAGGGTTCAGTGGGGCTCCATCAAGACCCTTGGTCAACCTGGAGCCTCTGCTGGTGCTTTTTATATTTCACTGGCAGCTGGAGCAGAAAGAGGCTCACACAGAAGGGAGTAGTGTGTCACAGGACCCGGGGCCAAAACCAGGTGACCCCTACCCACAAGTAGTCAGGTGGCAGGGCATAAACCCAAGTGCAAGAACCAGACTACCCCGTGCTGGGTGGCAGCAGCAAGTGACTGGCTCAGGGGCAGTGCTGAGAAGGCACAGTGAGACCTCAGTGAGCCACTGGCCTTGTGTCTTGGCTTTTCCTCTGCCCAACGCAGAGCTTGCCTGGTGGCCTCTGGAGTCCTTTCTGGCACACCAAATGTGGGGCTCCAGAACTTGCCTCTACCCTGGGGGCATGAGCTCTGCAGTCAGGTGCCCTGTCCCAGGGCCTCAGACAAAACCATCCCGACATGACCCCACGATCCTGCTTTGCTCGCTCCTGCTAACCAGAGGAGCCCCAAGGTACAGACTCTGGCCAATGAACCATGTTCATCTCTCTTCTGACCCTGGTGACAGTCGGGAACAGAAAGGCAGCGGCCTGGGAAAGCACAGATCAAGGGACGAGGGCCAGGACCACCCATGCCCTCAGCCCATGGGCACCATGCTCACAGGGAAGGCATGCCACAGCTGCTTGGGGAGCTCAGTAAACTACGAGGCCCAGAGAGGATAAAAAACTTGCTCTAGGAGATGCGGAGGGAGGGGCAAGCTGAAGGACAGCAGGGAACAGGGAAAGAGGACAGGAAGCTCACACACAAGCACAGGTGAGGACAGACACATGCCACCTTCTTGATCCCCTGGGGGCACCAAAGGGGCACCTGACTCAGATACACCTCTCCAGGTCTACCCTGATCTGGAGGTCATTGCCGGCCGGTCCCTAACCTGTGTGTACAACAGGTGCCGCACACAGGTAGACCAACCCAGCTCCTCGGGAGAACTAGAAACTTCACAGCAGCCCCCGGGCAAGCCCTGCAAAGGCCTGTGCTTCAGTGGCTGGCGGCCATCCCGTATGCACAGGCGAGGGAACAGGAAGCTCCTGTAGGGCAGTTTCGTCTCTCCAACTCTGGTTCCCAGGACCTGCCATGCTTGGGCCCTGAATCTTTCCAGTAAGTGCCCCGCCCCCTCTTCTCAAGCAAGTTCGAGCTCATTATTTGATACCCTTTCCGTATCTGAGAACGTTCAGAGACACCAGTTCCATGCTTACAGACAGGGAAACCAAGGTCCAAGGAAACCGACTGACGCAAAAGGCGACTGTGGCCAAAATGGTAAGTTCTCTCCACTGATACTTTTCTGATCCAAGAATACCGCCATACCCATGGGTTCAACCACCTCAACTCAAAAATATTCTGAAAAAACCTGCCCTGTCCAGTTCATGTGTGGGCCTTTTCCCGGTCATTATTCCCTAAAGAATTCAGAGTGATGACCGTTCACATAGCATGGATATTGTACCAGGTCTTGCAGGCAACACAGACAGGACCTGAAGTGCGGAGTCCGGGCTCCAACCACCACGCGCCCATGAGCTCTTCTGAAAAGGCGGTCAGCTCAGCCCACCCTAGCAATGCACCAGCAAAGCGGGAAGACTCTGGGCCACAGGGAAGAGGAAGCTTCTGGATTAGGCAGGAGAGGTCTTGGAGGGCCAGGCAGCTACGGCAAGACAGCCCAAGGCTCTCGAAATAAGCAAGAGGGGCTCCTTCTTCCACTCACTTTTATCCCCAAAGCCTCAAACACGTCGAGCGCGTGTCTGTCCTCACCCGTGCCCCTCGGAGGGCAAGAAGGCGGCTGGCAACAGCACTGAAGTGCAAACTCTGAAGAACAGAGGCCAGTTTTTGTCCAATACGTGGCGGGCTCAGGCCTCCGTCCCTCTGCCGGCGGCCCGCTGATCTCACGCCCGCAGCTACCGCCTTCACTCCTGAGCCAGGGTGGAGTCCACTGCCATCTCGGTGCAGAGGTCTTGAAAGGAGCCGAGCACCACCTCAGGCTCCGCCACTGCCGCTGCACGCCCTGCTCTGGGTCATCTGCTGGTAACCAGCAGGGCAGGCCTGATCAGAGGAGCCCATGCAGCATCCACAGGCACAGAACGGACACCTGCAGGTCACCTGCCAGAGACAGTCCAGGAGGCCGGGGTAGCACCTGACAGCCAGGAGTGACCTGCAGATCTTAGTGCCTAGGGCTTGACCCAAGTCAAAGTTCAAGGGTAAACCAAACAGTGGCTGCCCGGGGATGGACGGGGGTGACAGGAGTGTTCTTACAGGGTGACGAAGGGTTCTGACACTCCAGCGGGAGGCACAGGACTGGAGACCTTGACGTACGACCGATCTGCACCCTCTACAGTTAAGTGGATGATATGAACGCAGCTCAACACCAATAAACAAGCTCTAGAAAAGTGTGGAGACCCCCACTGAAGACTGGCCCCTAATCCAGAACACGTGGTCACCTTTCCAGCACTGTGGCAAAATACCCAAGACCATCAATTAATAAGGAAAAGGTTTATTTCGGCTTCCCGTCTCAGGCTTCGGTTTGCTGGCTCTGTTGCTCTGGACCCGTAGCAGTACAGCAGGTCACGGCAGGAGACAGTGCGGGGCTGGGGTCCCTGTACTGATTCCAGGGCATGCCTCCAGGGACCTAATCACCTCCCACTAACTAGGCCCCCCACCTCAACAGCACCAGGGCCGGGGACCAAGCCTTCAGCACTGGGGCCCGCAGGGGACATTCAAGATCCAAACTATCATGCAGACTATGAATTTGTCAGTGATGCTCCACAAGGTCTAGGCAGGAGGTGTCTGGCCGGGGAAAACAGATGAGCCCAGCTGCCATGGGCTCCTTTAAAAAGACCACCCACCTCACTTCTTAATGGTACATTTGACTTTCAAATAAATCTACCATTCCATTAAAAACAAAAACAACAAATACTTGACCTGCTTTCTCTCACATCTGTGTGGTCCATGTCTGTGGCTATTTTCACTGGCTGGCATGGGAGTCTGGGGTACAGAGTAGCTCGTGTGCCCTCCCGGGCACCAGTTAAGGGGGCACACAGGGTGCTTGGGGGCAACTTGGTGGGCCGCAGGCGCCAGGAGGTACTGGAGGCTCCTGTCTCTAACATGGGTGGGGCATGCAGGGTGGTCCAGGCCTGAGCAGTGGGCGGTCACTGAAGCTGCTGGGGGCCGGAGCTTGTCCCCAGGTTATCGGGGAGGTCAGTCTTCCAGAGCCTCAGCTTCCCGCCTGCTGCCCCTGCCCAGTGGCTGGTCCCCTGCTGGCTGTGCCCTCACTGCCTCAGGGACAGAGCTGCCAGGCAGCACTCCATCTCTCAGAGGCAGCACCTCAGCAGCAACATCCAGGTGTCCTAGGACCTAGGTGGGCACAGCAGGATCAGTACCAGGTGAAGCGCCAGGACCCTCACTCAGGGAGAATGCACAACCACAGCCAGGCGCTGCAGAAGCAGGCCCAGAGCAGACCTGGGGAACTGCCAACGGTGACCTCGAGGCAAACCAGGGCGTGAGTGCGAATTAGTACCAACCAGACACTGGATTTTTGCTGGGGTGGTACAAAAACAGGCCCAAGTGTCACAGCAGTGGACGGTCTTTAAGACCCTGTGAATACCCGCACCCACCTCCTGGACTTCTCTCAGGCCACCTTTGGTCCACCCGCTGTCCTCGGGCCAGCAAAGGCAAGCCTCCCAGGAAGCCCCCTGCCCAGGACAGAGCTGTGGGCACCGCCCTGGCTCACTTTCAAGGTGGCAAAACTCTGGCCCTTCCTCCAGTCTCCTCCTCCCAGACACCATGCTGGCAGAACGCCAGAGAAAGCAAACCGCACCAATGCCACCCAGGGAATGCTGGAGCCAGAGAGGGGCCTCCCTCCGCCAGCCGCTCCTGCACCGCGCGGGGCGGGCCCGCTGGGCCAAGCTGCGCCCCATGCCCAGTGCAGAGGTGAGGCACGCAGGGGCTGATGGGGGGGTCGCTGCATGGCCCACTGCGCTCTCCAGAGAGAGGCCGGCTCAGCACCCACTGGAGAGACCCCGCTCTCCAGCCAGTAATGCCAGGCCAGAGGAATGCTGGGAACAAGGGTTCTCCCTGGAGGCTTCCCACGACCCAAACAGCCCCGCCTGCAGGGCAAAGCCTGTGGCCTGCCTCAGAGCCCTGAATCCCTCAGCTCCCCGCTAAAGCCTGCATGGAACCCGTGGACACCCCAACATCCTTCCACACCTGTGAACAAGTGGACGCTGAGCACGTGACATAGAAGATGGGGAGAGAAGCTGGAAACTTCCACCCAGGCTCCCTCGGTTTAACAGTACGCCCGGGATTCAAAGGGAAACCCGAAACAATTCGCCTAGCTGTCCACTTGATTTGGAAGGACTTTTAAGTCCAAAGTGCCCAAAAAGGAAGCTGGCAGTCCACCTGTCGCTTCTCAACTCCCCTGGCCCTCAGCCTCAGTGTCCACATGGTGCGTCCAGTGGAGGCCAACCTCCCCCACCTGGTGAGCGGCCTCCCTGTTACTCCCGTCACCAGGACAACCCTGCCGAGGGATTCCTGGGGGCACAGCGCTCCTGCTGCCAGATCAGGAGAACACAGGAGAATGGCCTGTGGTGAACAGCCCCCGTGACCCAGCTCCTCCTCCTCCACACCAGCGCTGCTCCCTCCTAACAGGTCCTGCCACGAGTTTCAAGGACAAATGCTCTCCCGAAGCACCCCACTTGGGACGGGGACAGCGAGAGTGACCTTGTCACCGTGGGCACACGGAGTTCGCTCATCACTGGGTGCCACCATTCGGGAAACACTCAACCTCTTACATTAGGAGAATAATGACCCCTTTGTGCAAACACAGAGGACAGTCAACCTGGGCCCTGTCCCTTGGCTGCAGGGAGACGACAAGCTGCAGGTCTGGTTTCTCGGCAGCAGGAGAGCAGGAATTCACGGACGGCAAACAGAAACAAAGGGCCATTCTGGGAACGCACAGGTGCCAGCGTCCATGCCGCCACATGGAAGACAGCTGACCTTTCCATGCTGGGGACATTGCGGGCTGCCAAGGATGTGGGAAGAGAGCCGTGAGGGGGGTGCCTCAGGCGGCTGCGGAAGGCAGGTACGTCAACGGAAGCTTCTGGAAGAACTTCTCCCTCTGGCAGCCGCTCCACACACATGGGGCCTGTCTCCCCACAGGTCTGCATACCTTGGGCACGAAAGATATAGCCAGGGAGCAGGCCAGACACCGGCTCACCTGGGCACATCGGCATAATCCACCCCACAGGGGGACGGTGGCTTTGATGGCAGAGGAAGAGGTCTGGAAGGGAGCCACTGTGGACGGTGGCTGCAAACTCAGAAGGCCAAGTTCAGAAGCCATTCAGAGGTGAGGGGAAGGACAGGTAGGCCTGTGATGTGGTGCCCAGACGCCCTCTTGGGCCCGGCTCCTGGAGTGTAGCCGGCAGCGGGACCTTGGCCGCCAGCCTCCTGGGACTGCCTCGCTGGAAGGAGCCACAACCAAGGTCACAGAGGCTCCATCTCAGTTACCTTGCATCCAGTGACCAAGGCAGTGGCCACAAGGCCTGCCCCACTCCATGCCCTGCTCAGGAGAGTCCCAGGGGTCACCCACGCCAGAGTTGCTATGGGTCGCCTTGCTGTGGGACCCTCATTAAGACCACAGCACCATGGTGCCTGCTCCCTTGGCCCCCACGGCTGCCCCCGAGGACTTTCAGCCCCCACCCAGGGAGCGTGGGCTTGGGCACTGCTTCCTCTGCCTACTTTCCCCCACACTGTCTCGCTGACCTCCTGGCACCTGCCCACTGACAACCTCCGCAGCTGGGTTTGCAGATGAAGCTGCAGCGCAGCTCACGGGACCGGGCAGGTGGAGCCAGACCTGCAGAGCCCACACCAGCCAGAGCACACGTGACCCCCAACGGCAAGGCACAGGGGGGTTGAAGGGGACCACCATGAGCCACCCAGAGCCACCTGCACTCAGGCCCACTTTCCAGAAGGGAGTAACAGAGGCTCTGGGCTTTTAGAGGAAGCTGGGACCTCACTGCTGGGAAAGAGAGGGAAGGTTTCATTCCGGACATGGCCCACGACTGCTGCGCATTGAAGAGCATCGCAGCCCGGGGGGAGGCAGGGTCCCTCCCCCTGGGGGACCCAGGCAGCTTCTTAGTTTTAGGACACGGTCCCTCTTTAGAACTTAACTGATGTACCTCCCACGGGAAAATGAATTCTGGGTGTGCACAGGTGTGGAAGGAGCAGAGGGAGCGCCCATCAGGACACAGAAAGTCCACTAGGGACATATATCTAGATGACGACGGCCTTCCTGACGCACAGCACCGTATGGACTCACAAGGCACGGGAGATCACACTCAGGCTGACGGACACCCCAGGAGGCCAAGCGTGACACACATCCCCAGCACGACGGAGGCTTCCACCTAAAGGAAGGCTGGGCAAGCAGGAGGCTGCGCCACAGACGGCAGGTGCCATCCACCCAGCAGGCGGGCAGAGAGCTTCGTGCACTTAGGGAAAGAAGAAGGAAATACCGCAGCAGGCCGAGGAGCGAAAATATCCACAGCCTAGGGGTGCTTCTGTCTGCCTCCCCCCAAAAAACCCAACCAGACCAGCACACCTAAGGACCTGGGGCCCCTCCTTTCCTGACACCCAGCCCCTTGGACCTAGGTCCACTTGGACGAGGTGCCACACCAGGACTCTTCATCTGCCTGCACCCACCAGTCTGCAGGTCCTTCATGAGGGACACAGGAAGCAAGCATATGGGTCCTACCTGAACCAACTGGGCCAACAAGGACATCAGAGACAGCATGTCCATGAACAGGAGTGGACCTCTGAGGGAATATGTGCTCCCACAGGGATGAGTATCACCCATGACAGGGACCTCAAGAAATCACCAGCTGGGGCTGGAACCAGCCTCCCTCCTCCACGCAGGGCGGCTCCCAGACAAGCCCACGGGGGTCACTGGCAGGTGCCTGGAGCTCCCCGAGACCCATGTCCTTCAAATGAAGGCCCTGGCTGTCCCAGGCTGTGCACGCCAGGTCCACGCCTGGAGCCTGTCCCTGCAGGAGACCACCACGTCTTAGTTTATGAGACCCCCCCCAACTCTCCATTATGCAGGGCAAGAAGCCAGGAGTCACGGGGGCGGATGAGTCTGGAGGTCCCCAGCAAAACAACCTCTGCACGGCCGGCCTCTGCAGGGTCCCTGCATCTGTGCTGGGCTCACCCACCCATTCCCAGTTGCCGTCTGAGGTGCAAAATAACGGTTGGCTGGACAGCCCACTGCCACCCAGCATCGGCTCCAACGAGGCACCAGGCTGCTCTGTGCAGAGGGAAGCCGCTCGCCTCCACGGCCGGGCTCACACACCCTCTGCACTGCTGCTTCACGCTCCGATCGCACTGCACGCTCAGATGGGGCTGGCCAGCTCCCTGGCTTTCCAGGGGTCCACGCTGCAGGTCTGAGCGCTCTCTAGGCAGCAGCCTTTACTCAAGGGCCTGAACTCCTGAAGTGAGCTGTGTGTCCTCCCGTGGGGCCAGGGCATCCCTGCTGGGCTCAGCAAGCACAGGGGCAGCTTGGTGCTGGGAGGGAGAAGGGGGGCTGCTGGCTGTGGAGGTCCCGCTGGGCCGGCTGGGTTGACTGGACTGGCTTCCCCTGCCCACCCCTCGCCCACTCCTGCTCCACCTGAAGCAGAAGCACAAGGTCTCTGGACAAGGGCTGCCCGTCCCTTGAGCGCAGCCGAGGAGCCACCACACAACCGGCTCCTAAGTCCTTGTGGCCTCAAAGGTCAGAAGACCACAGGATGTAACGTGGGTGGATGGAGCCGGCATCGAGCCTGGCGCACGAGAGCTCTGCTGACTTGTTCTTCCCAGAAGCGCCAGTGTCGCCGCTAGCTAGAACCTGGGGAATCTCTACACACTGGCCTGCCTCGAGGGCAGACTGGTGGCATCTCAGGAGTCTGAAGGTGCCAGTGTCTTCCCCGGCAGCTCAGTGAGATGGCCTTGCATCACCCCGTCAATCTCCTCCGCGTGGCCCACACGGCTACGGCCTTGGAGACACAAACTGCAGCTCCTCCTCCTCCGCCGGCTGGAAGTCAGGAGGGACGACCACAGCAGGCTCCTGGTCCTCATTCTATCTGACTTGGATGAGGCTACACATGGGGAGGTGGCAACTGTCCTGAATCCTGGGTCCAGGACAGTCAGTAAGGCCTGGACAGTCCCCCTGCTTCGCATGAATGTGACCATATTCATGGACAGAATCTTTAAGGGGTATGAAGCTAAGAGCAGATCAGGACCCAACGTGACTAAGTGACTTGATAAAAAAAGGAAATTTGGAGACAGGCGTCCACGCGAGCCCAGGCCTTGCGAACATTCAGAGGGAGGGTGGTGAGGCTTCCACAAGCCGGGGAACACCAGCGATCACCAGGCGCTGGGAGGCCTGGGGCAGATTCCCCACGCAGCTCAGGAGCCAGCCCTCAACACGCCTTGGCTGCGGACCTGCAGACCGCAGAGCCAGGAGGCAGGACAGTCTGCCACTCAAGCCCAGCAGTTGTGGTTCTTTGTGACGATCTCGCTAGGGTATCACACTCATGTTCTCTGTCTTCAAAATGGGAGAGGAACTCTAAAGGCCCTGCCCACCCTCTGGGTTCCATGCCCAGCACAGCAAAGCAAGAGGCAGGCAAACAGGAGCCCAGTGGCATGGCTGGTAAACTTCCTCACGCAGAGCACAGCGCTTGGCCTTCCCTGCCACACGCGATTTCAAATCCTACCGAGAGTGTGATGAGAACAGATCCACCTTTCTCTGCCCTGCATTGCACTGACATGAGTATTCGGCACAAAGCGGGGACCGGAAAGGAGAAACGGCCACCAAGCAGCCACCGAGTCATCAGGGTCGACTCATTCGCCTGCAGGAAGTCCCACCTGGAGCCTGGCAGGGTCACCTGGGTGGCATGGCTGATCTTCACAGCCTCCTTCTCTTTGTGAGACCCTTCTCTGCGGACAGTTGGCTGTGGGTCTGCGCCCCAGTCCTGCCCTCCTAGAGCAGGATGGGCCTGCCCTTCCCTAGCCGGAAGGCCTCTCCTCCTTCCTTTCGGGCGTCTGTTCCCAATGGCTGGGACTGGTGGACCGTAGTTATGGAAGTATATACGAATTTAATTACTTCATGCATTAATGGTTATGAGAGGAGTAACCTGCATGACAATTCAGGAGGAAAGTTCTAGAAAGGCTGGATAAAGGCTGGGTAATCACTAGCAGCAGCATGCTCACAGCTCCCCCGGAAGGGCCGAGGGGTCTGTACCATGGCCACCTGACAGCCAGAGGCCAGGTGCCTCCAGGAGAGAAGAGGCCAGCGCTCTGGCGCTGCCCAGGACCTTCTCCCACCAGGCCTCCGCACACGGGCTGCGCACCTGCCGGGCGCAGTGGCTAGCGGAGGACTCCCGAGTGCCAAGAGCCAGAAGTGCCCCCTGACTAGTGACCTCCGCGCAAGGACCCGACGTCCCTGCCCTCGGCTTCCTACTGTCAAGAAGCTCTCTGCGTCACGAGAACGCGCGCCTGACGTGGGTTTTCTTCCTTTCCCTTGGCTACTAGCCCAGGGGCCATGAGGGAGGGCACTTGGCCCTTTCCTTGTAGGAACCACAAAACAGCACTGAGTGCAAGAAAACACAGTGAAACAGGCTGAGGGCTCGGCCTCCTCCGTCTGGCGAAGGCAGGGGCTGTCACAGGAGCACGTGTCAAACCGCCTGCACACTCGGCCCCAGAACACACTTTTCTTAGACCTCCCGGGTGACGCTTGGAACCCATGTGCTGCAGGGACGACCCTCTTGGCCAGTGTGCTTCTCCACTTGGCTACTCTTCTCAACAAGCCTGTGAGGCAGGAGACACGGTGTCCCCAGGCTTACCTCGCAGATGAGGGACCAACTTCAGCACGGGCTTCAGGGACGTACCTGACCTGAAGTGCTGCCAGGCCAGCACTGTGCCCTCGGCAGACAGCAGGCTGCAGCGATGGCTGTGCACGTGCTCGAGGACCCAACGCCAGGCTGGGTTTCAGCAACTCCTTCCTGTCCCCCTTCCGACAGACCCCGGAGCACCCCAGTGGAGAAGCTGCAGGAGGCTCAACTAAACAGACGAAGGGAGCGTCACCAAGGCCTGATGGCTGTCTGCTCTGACAGATGCTGAGGAGGCTGGCAGTGTTCAGACAGCCTGCTGAGGACTCCGGCTGTCAGAGTGTGGCTCCAATCCTGGCTCTGCCACTGGACGCTGTGCCCACAGCTGGTCCTTCCCGCCTCCCCCGAGGTGGTGGGATGGGCCTAGATGCACCTCTGTGCGCCCACACAGGGGTCCGCGAACCCAGTGTTCATGAGGGCTGGTGCCTTTCTTCCAGAGCCCCGCCCAGCCAACTCCTTCCCGGGAGCAGCAGAGTGGCCTTGCTGTTGGCCGCCCCTCCCTGGGGGCAGGGGAAGCCCGTCCAGCAGAGGAGGGTGGGACTGCCCTACAAGGAGCACTTATGTCTGCAATTCATTCCTGGATGACAGATCACACTCCACCTGCTTCAGACAGCGGGTCACACCCTCGAGGCAGATGTGGAAAGGAGTCAGGAAGGGAGTCTCTGGAGAGAGCACCCACTGAAGCCCAGACCCTGGAGGAAGTCATAAGACCACAATGCACTTTAAAATGTCCCCCAAACGGCTCCCCAGTGCCTGAGTCCTGCTGGGATGACCATGGTGTTATCCAGAAAAGCAGGGCAGTCCCTGTCTCAGGAAATACCTTACTTTAAAACAACACATGTTTAAAAACCACAAAATTTTTTAAAAGTATGTTTTAAAAATGCAAATTTGAAAAGAGTCAATCGAATGTCCACTCTGTTGGACGTGGTGCATCCCAGGAGGAGAGTGTCAACTCGGTGACATGGGGCTTGGTGACGCCCACCCCCTCCAGGCAGGCCAGAGGGCACGGAGCACTTCCTTTGGCCACCCACCCCCTGGTTGAGTCACGTGGAATGAGCTTGGAGCAGCACCTGGGCAGCACACGTGGCCCAGGCAGTGACCCAGCACAGCAGGAGGGCAGCTCTGTCCACTGCCCCTCACCCCAGCAGAGCTCAGGAACCCTCCACCCTGGGTTGTCCCAGGCTATTCACTTTGGCCACCCACCCCCTGGTTGAGTCACGTGGAATGAGCTTGGAGCAGCACCTGGGCAGCACACATGGCCCAGGCAGTGACCCAGCACAGCAGGAGGGCAGCTCTGTCCACTGCCCCTCACCCAGCAGAGCTCAGGAACCCTCCACCCTGGGTTGTCCCAGGCTATTCACTCTGACCTCTGCCCCAAGAGGTTGCAAGTCAGACATGAATGAACACCAGCTCTGCCCTCCCAGCAGCGCCCAGTACGTGAGGGCCAAGAACATTCACCCATCGCTGGGCCACCTCACCGTCCTCGCCGCGTCCCCACCTCCACTCAGGGAGGTCTGAAATGCCAGCATGCTGCAGGCCAGGAGCTGGAAGTCACAGAAGGACACAATGGAGGACAGAAGCTGCGGAGACAGAGGGCGGCTCCTCCGAGGAGCAAAGCTTCTGGTCATGCACAAGGCCCCAGCCTGGACGTGAACGCCCGCGAGAACGGAGGATGCAGCACAGGGTCAGGGACCCTGCGCTCCCCGCCCTCCCCTCGCTTTCTCAACAGCGCCACCACTCTGACGCCCCGTGGCCACGAAGGCAGAGCCCTGCGGCGGTCAGAGGCCGCCAAAACACTTGCCCTTCTTCAAACCTGCAGGGGACTGTCACCAAGGAGACTTGTGGAAGGCCACCCATGACGGAGGGGCCCTGTGGAGACAATCTCCAAACCTCAGACAGGTGCAGCCCGCTGCCCGGCTGACCTCCCATTCTCTAGAGGGACAGTCTGAGGCGCCGTCTCTGGTTCCACATGGTGCAGCCCCTGGTGGCCGACCACCCCCGACACTCACCCTTCACAGCGGCTCCTCTTTCCAGCCCCCTCGGTACCCACTCCTGCGGAGTGGAATCAGTTTCCCAAACACTCGCATCCAAGTCCTCATTGCAGGCTGTTTTGGGGTCACAAATCAGAGCAGATGACAAACGCGGGGCTGGCACTGGAGCATGGGTTTCGGGCCAAGCCTGAAGCACACAACTGAGCGACAGAAATGGGCACTCACTCCTGCTCGGTGCTGGCCAAAGCCAGTGGGCTACTCCTATTGTTAGAAAGTCCCGATTTGGAAAGCCAAGCAAATATTAGGTTCTATTAATAGATACGTTTATCTCAGCTAAATCTGGGGGAAAGCAAAGGGTATTTATGCCCCAGGGGCCATGTCAGCATCATAGCTCTATGAACCACCGCAGCTCCTTCCAGGCTGAGGCCCGGCAGAGGTCACGCCCACAGGCTCCAGGGAGGGGGGCACCGCGGCAGCCACGTGGCAGGGGGAAGCCCCCGGGAACGAGCGCCAGCTGCTTCATGCCCCACCCTGCAGACCCCCGGGACCCCAGTCCATTACTTCCCCTACCTGCTGAGACATCACCACAAACTGGGGCTTAGAATTCAGGTTCACTCCTTACAGTTCTGGAGGCCAGAAACGTGAGGCGGGTCTCACTGGGCTAAAGTCAAGGTGTGGGCAGAGCTGGCCCGTCTGGCAGCTCCAAGGGGACTGGAAAGGGGCTCCTGACCTCCAGCTTCTGGTGCGGCAGGCCCACTCCTGGCCTCCCTCCTGCACCCAGCACACCTGCTCTGGTCTGTTTCTCTACCACTCACGCTGGGCCCCTGCTCTGCCATCAGCTCTTCCTCTGCTCTTTCCCACAGTTGCTCCTGATCACACTGGGGGCAGATGCAGGCCACCAGGTGCCATGCTTTGGATGTGGTCTGAGGGGGAAGCTTAGTCTCCAGTGTGGCGACGCTCAGAGCAGGTGGGGCCTTTAAGGGGCCTCTGTGAATCTCCCTCAGCAGTCTGCCGCTCCTCCACTCCAGCCAGGTCCTGCCCCCTCACCCGTGCAAGCAGCACCTCTCCCCCCAGGCCCAGCGGGAGGGCGCCCCACAGGGCCTGCCGCCTACACTCAGGCACGGCACTTCCTCCCCTGGGGAGTTCCAGGGAAGGCCACGCTCACCATCCCACACCCTCCAGCTCCTGGGCTTTGACTCTCATGGCCCAAGAGTTACCAGAGCCTGACTTACCAGCTGCTGGACCCTGCTGCCCCTCCACTCCTCACCCATCAAACGGGCAGTGCCGCCCTCAGCTGTGGCATGCTGTGGACTCAGCCCAGCATGAGGAATGCCAATCTGAGAGAGAGCAACCCAGCCAGCCAGCCAGCAGCAGGAGAGGCTGGCCACCCAGGACCAAGCCACAGGACAGCAACTGCAGCCCAGGGACTACAGTCCCCAGCAAAATCCAGGGCACCCAGTTAAATCTGAACTAAGGATAACAAAAATTTCTTAGCGTAACTACAACCCAAACATGCAAATGCACTTGGACATCCTACACTTAATTTGCTAAATTTGGCACCCAAGAGGTCTGCCTCACATGCACAACAAGCTAGCCCCAGACAGTGGGCAGAAGTGAGGGGCGGGGTCAGCAGCCAAACCTACAGGGGACACTCCCAAAGAGCAGTGCTTCCTGACATTTACTTCCCACTAAAGAGCTGTTTTCTAAAAATTAATAAAATGAAAATCATCTTGCTAACTATGAAAAAGAGTTGTTCAATAACATGTTCCACTCCCGTATCATTCTGCAAGGATTCAGAAACAAAGCAGCAACGCCCACAACAAAGATCACCATGGAAACTGCTCACCTCCATCCTGAAAATCATGACTTCACTCCACGTTCTGCCAGAAACCCAAAGAACCCTTGTGCAGACAAACACCAGGGACTGTGACTGAATGGCAGGAAACGGAGCAGCTTTTTCTAATTTTAACTTCCTCCAGGAATGCATGTGAGCTGAACTTGATGGGCAAATGCTCCCCAGACTCACCCACGCCCACATTCCTTCCAGTGGAGCCCCCACCTCGGGGGAGTCCAGGGAGAGTCGAACGCAGACCTCCCACGCTGGCTGCGAGGGGTCCCGCCCAGTCCCAGGCTGACTCATGGTGATGCTCTCCAGGGTGATCAGGACTGCGACGAGCCACTGGGAGGGGAAAGCCTCCCAGGCAAGGGCAACCACAGACGGGCTGCACCAACTCAGAAGGACGGCTGGAGCCCTCCTGCGCAGTGACCCTGACGGCCCACCCAGCCCACCACGGGAAGCCTTGGAACAAGTCTGCATGTCACTCTTGGGAGGGGACTCAGACTGCCTCAAAGGACTTTAAAGGCCCAGGAGGCCAGGGGCAGAGAGGAAGTATTTGCAACACTTAAGAATAAGAAAAGCTGATCTTCCCAGAAGTTCAAAGAGCTCCCACAATGCAGTAAGAAAAATGGGCACAAGCCATGAAAAGACTCTTCCTACAGGAAGAGAACAGGGGCCCATGAACATTCACTTAGCAGCAGGAGAACCTGAAGTAAAGCAGACACCGTCTTGCTGGCCCCACCAGGGCCATTCACACAGGCAAGGAATGCCGAGGCCCGCTTGCCGGAAGAGTCCCTGGACTGGGAGCCGATTCCCACTGCCGGTGTCACGCTCAACTGCAGGCTGGGTCCCTTGCAGGTAGGCTTCAAGGGCACTCACAACTTCCTGTGATGGGAAACCAGCCAGTGAGGCTGAGCTGCAGCCGCAGGTCAGCACAAAAGAGCCTCAAGCACAAGGTGTGGCCTCGAGCCAAAAGGAGCTCCTGCAAGATAAGGCGTTAGGTACCTAGGGCTGCAGAAATGGCCAAGGGACAGGTACTTATCATACCTCAGCTCCGTAGCTCAGGAATCAGGGTGTGGCTGAGCTGAATGCAGACACCTTCTTCTCTGGTCTCTCAAGGCTGACGGGGAGGGGTCTGCTCCTGGCTCATCCAGGCCACAGTGCCTTGTGGGTATGGGACCCCAGCCTGGGCTCCTGGCTGTTGCTGGTCCAGGCCACCTTCAGCCCTTGCCACCTGAGCCCCTGTGTCCCCAAAGCCACAGTGTCACCAAGCAAGAAGCTATCATCTCAAGTAACCTAATCCAGGAAGGGACATCACCTCTGTGAGGAATTCTGTCAGAAGCAGAATGCTAGGTCAGCCCAGACCCAAAGGAGGGAAGAGCGGCAGACTGAAAGAACAGGAGGGCAGTGCGACAGGGCTTGGGAGAGAACCCAGAAGAACAGAATCCAGCAGGGGGGAGGCCTCAGAAGGGCCAGGGCAGGTGCTCCCTTAGACAAAACACGTGGGGGAGGGGGAGGGGAGGGGCGGGGTCTGTGAGGGGCGGGGCCTGGGGAGGGGCGGGGCCTGGGAGAGCGCCAGGCCAGAGCAAGGCTGAAGTGCCACTTCTGGGCCTGGGAAGTGGCCACAAATTGCTGCAAGCATTCCTTGTTTCCAGGATTCCCTGAACATCTCAAGTGTCTTAAAAGAGTATCTGTGTCTCCAACATTTAGGAACCACGTGGCTTGGCCCCTCGCACCTGGGTGAGGACAGGGGCTCTGCACCCAGCCGGACTCAGAAAACTTGCCCAACTTCTGGGCAGCATCCCTGCCTCCTGTTCACCTTGCCCAGCAAAGAAAGGGGCCAGCTCCAACCCCAAAGCACAGCCACCACCCAGAAGTCCTCCTCTCCCTCCGTCAACACATCCAAGAGGGTCCAGCTCTGCCTGGAGACACCGCTGCTTGGGGTCGGGACTGAACTCCGGTGGTCAGCACACCCAGCTTGCCCAGCGCGTGCTCTCCAGTCCAACACTCAGGTCGCGAAGGCCACAGAACCCACCTCTCTTCGCTGGGCCTGGGCTCCCTCCAGGACCCACAGCACCCATTGTTGGGGGTGGGCCTGTGCCTCTCAAGGCAAATGAAACAACAATGGGTTGCTGGAGCTGGGAGTCGCCCAGAACCACATCCTGTTTGGCCTCGCTTGGATCCCTCCACCAGGCCAATGCTGCACAGCAACAAAAGGACTCCCAGGGATGAGAGGCTGGAGGAGGAAGGAGCCTGCTGGGAGGTGAGCCACCCCGGCCAGGAAGCACAATGTGGACGGACTGCCAGCTCCGGGCCGGCCGTGTGGGCACAAGGACAGAGGCTGGCCCTGCAGGGAGAGCAGCGCCTGGGCCTTACATTTTCACCTGTCCCCCCACCCAGCAGCAGAGACCTGCGGAGCCAAGGAGAAGCCTTTCTCCAGACGGTGAGAAGTGACGGGACGAACATATCCCAAGTAAGGGGGGCCGCCACAGGCAGCCAAAGGAGTAGCGAAGCCCAGGGACACCAGGAACAGCTGACAGGCCCGGGTACAGGGAGGAGGGATGCAGGGGTCGAGATGCCCCGGAAGCCCAGCACCCTGCACCTCTCTGGAGGAGGCCTCCACAACCCCCAGGCCTGTCGGTACAAGCGCTGAGGAGTGAGGAAAGGGCGTGTCCTTCCAACGCAGCTCTTCCATCTGTTCCTGAGGGCCTCCCTGGCACTGGCCTGCTGCCCTCCCAGCTTACCAGGGTCCCAATTGTGTGGCTTTCCTTTTCACAGCTCCTGTGGTTCTGAGCTCACCAGGAGGCGCCAGAATGTGTGCGTATGAAGAAGGCCTCTAAAACGCCCACCTGCTGGTCACTGCCCAGCGTCCTCAGGGAAGCAGGCCAGCTGGCCAACCCCCCGTGTGGTCCAAATGGGCCATCCCTACTCACCCAGCACAGGGGAAGGTTCGAGTGAACAGGCAGCCGGAACCACCACCTGTCCCACCCGTGGCCACAGGAGCAGCGGGCAGAGCAGGCTCTGGCCGGCTGGGGTTCGGGAGCCCAGGTCCCCGTCCTGTGGAGTCTGCACAAGCCACAGAGCTGCCCGCCAGCTCCTCTTCTTCAGCTCTGGAAAGGCAAAATGGGGCTCATCTCAAAAGGCTGCTGTGGACAGGACAGTGAGTGCCCTTAGGACACCCAGGCCCACATCAGGTCCCCAGCCAGTGCCATGTAAGTGCCTGCAGCTGTCCCATCCAGTCCCCAGGGAGCTGGTGACACATGCACCACCCCAGGCCCACTGTGCTGGCATCAGCCTTGTGGTGGGATCTCTAGGTGATTCCTATGCACCTGAGCAAGGAGGAGGTGCAGAGGGTGATGGGTGAAGGTCAGGCACTCAAGTGCCAAGTCCCACGCACACATCGTGCTGCACATGCTTATTTACCTCCCAGTACCGTCTGCGCTCGCGGCACAAGCACCAGTGGCAGCTCGTGGAGCAGGTGCCTCAAGGCAGCCGTCAGTCACCCTGGAGCTTTATCAGCCGTCCACCCTGATCTGCTAACAGCTTGACGGGGCCCCAGGCAGGGTCTGCCACACCTCATAACTGGCTCTAAGGCCTGCGCCAGGGCTCTGGGTCTCGGAGCAGCTGAGCGAAGCAGGCATTGTGGCCGCCGCTTCTCTCCCAGCCTCAGGTTCACCCTGAAAAGATAATCACGTCAGAGCTCAGAAGCTCCCTGGCCGCCGCGGGGAGAGCCGCTCACCTCTAAAGACTGGGCCAGGAGAACAAAGAAAGCCAATGGAAGACAGGCAGAGGCCTGCTCCAGAGGACAGGATGGCGGCCAAGGTCCTGCAGACGGGCCTTTCCCTCCCGTCCTCTTCTGTTCCAGGATCCCACTCAGGCTACCACACACATTCCACTGTCACGTCCCTTTAGGCCCCTCTTGGCTGGGCTACTGCCCCAGACATCCCTGTGTCGATGACCGCGACAGCCTGGTGGAGTCCGGTCAGGTGCTTGAAGCTGTCCCTCATCTGAGAGCCATCTGAGCTCTCCTCGCCGTCCGACAGGGCTCGTGGTGTTGGGAGGAAGCAGGTGCTGTTCTCCTGTGGCTTGGCGGTGTTGACCGTGGTCACCATCCAGCCTTCCCCAGGCCGCCTGCTCCCTCTCTGCTCAGAGCCTCCTGTGCCCACTGCCAGCCACAGGGTGAAAACACAAGCTCCTATGTTCACGAGTCAAGAAGCACAAGGCCCAGGACGGCGCCCGGGCTCGGCCACAGGCAGCCCTGAGGAGAACGTGGGAGACCGTGCAGCCTCCCGCACACCTGTCCCGCCCGCCCCCGCACTGAAGTCCACTATGCAGAACTGGCAGTGGACAGTGAGCCACCTCAAACGTGAGTGGCTGGATAAAGGTGATACTTCAGTCTGCATTCAAAACGAAGCATGTTCTACAAGGGCCCAGACACCACCGGCACTGCCCAGCTGGCCCTGTACACGATCCCGGTCAGGTGGTGGCACCAGGGTGACTCTGGGCCCCTGAAGCGGTCACTGTTCAGATGAACAGGTTACTGGAGAGAGGTTCCCAAGTCTGCGGTGTCCCTCACAGGGGCTGCTGAATGAAAGCCAGGACCCGACCCTGGAAGGCACAGCCACACACACAGCACCTAGGCACAGAGCTCGGGCAAGGCCCGCCGTCTGCAGTCACAGCCTGGCGTGCGGGGACCCGTCCCTGTTGGGTCCTGGAAACCGCACCAGGCAGCAAAGTCACATGAGTTCTTTCAAGCAGACGGGCAGCGAAGCGCTGGGAAGGGGAGTCAAGATGGAGCGAGGACCAACGACTCTGTACAACTGTCCCTCACAGCTCCAGTGACCGACTTGCTACCTTGGCTTCTCCAAACAAGGGTTGAAGGCACCCATGCTGCCCGCCTCCCGGGTCAAGTTCCAGACTACGTGGGTCCCAGGATGAGCAATGGCGCCGTGGCACTGGGAGGTAAGGGACAGCATGCTCAGGTGCGGCCAGGTTTCTGGGCTTGAGTCCCGCTGCTGTGACCTCGGCACAGGGCCCTGGACCTCCTGAGACTGGCATGCCCACCTGCAGAGACAGCAGGGCAGCAGTACCAGGCAGAACACTGGCTCCCCACGTGCTGCTCGGGGCTGGCGCTGCTGCTGAGATCGCCCCATGTCTCAGGGACAGGAAAGTCACCACGGTTCCAGGAGATCCCCACAGCAAGCTGGTCCACCAGGCAGGTGGGGCCCCTGCACGGAACAGTTGCAGAAGCCCCCGTCACACTCCAACGGTCCCCTGTCCTGGCCCGGGAGCCCCACGAAGGGCAGCTGCTTGCAGGGCCGTGCTGGGCTGGCTCCAAAGCCAGGGCAGCTGCGTGTGCCAGGAGCACTCCGCGGGGCTTCTAATTGGGGTGTGTTATTATGATCCCCGTTACAAATCGCCACCCGTCAGGGATGGGCAGGGCCGGCTGCGGTTGAAATCCAACAGCAACACCTGGCGCAAACACCGGGACCAGCTTAGATTCCTGCCCTCCTCCCAGAGAAGAGGCTGGACCAGCAAGGACTCCCCAGCGTTTTCTGTGCTAAGAAGCCCTGGGCACGGGCAGCACAGAGCTACCCCTGAAAAAGCAGGGCTGGAAGGGCCTCGCCAGCCCATCCCAAGGTGAATCTTAGGGCCATGTGCTCCACAGCCTCCCTGGGCTTCTGAGTGGGCCCAGCATGCCAGAGGTGGACACAGGGCATCCCTCTGAGCCCGGGGCTGCATGTCCACACACCAGGTGCAAAAAGGCATCAGGTGAGTGACCATCATGACCCTCAACATGGCCCCGTCCCCAGCGCCAGGGAGGAGCTGCTGAGCTGAAGCCCCAGCTGACCCACAAGAGCACAGGGACTGGCGAACACTGACCGGGCAGTGTGGCTCACAGCCCCAGCCCGGGTTTCAGAAGAGAGCCGGGCTTCTGGGAGCCACAGCTCAGCTGGGCCAGAGGACCAGTCCTGTCTGACCAGGAGGGCGAGAGGCCTGTCCATCCAGGTCTGGTGCCGCCACCCTGCCGGGTGGTCAGTCCCTCCTCTGCACCTGACTTCAAGGCAGAGCGCTGCAGCCATTTCTCAAAGTGAGGCTGCGATCCACTGAGGAAGGTCACCGCGGTCCCAATCTTAGGAAGACAGGAGAGGAAAGGTGCGTTACAGCAGGGTGCACACCTGGGGGGCTCTCCTGAGGGCCACTGCGGGGCCCCCAAGGGGCACTGAACACTGTTCCCCCAATGGCATCCACCTCCTTCTCAGGATGACCACATGGCCAGTGGCCTGCAGATGACTTCAGCATTGCCTGTGAATGCTGTCCCTGTGTCCAGTCAGTGGCCAAAAGGTTGCAAACCTGAGCACAGAGGACCCCAGCTTAAAGGACAGCGTCCACATGGTTCATCTCACAGTAAGGTCATTGTGTGGTGAGACCCCTTCACTGGCTGTTCCTCCTGAATCTTCTGTGGCCACCTGGCCACCCTTCAGGGTCACCAGGCTTGTGTTCTCAGACTGCAGGCTGCACACGAAGGCTTTCCGTCAATATGCGCTTCGTCAACTTCCCAGCACCTGCGAGGCTGCAGGAGGCCTCAGGAGCAGTGCCGGGTGAGGCCAGTGTCCGCCTCTGCACAGGGCCCCCCTCAAGTGATGACACAGAGTCTGCTCCCCCAGTGCTCTCAGGCACTGGGGGAAACATGCACTGGGAGAAAAAATCTGAAGCAATTCACCTGAGTTTTCATTTTTCCGCCAGTTGTTCTTGTACCTGTAAAGAAAAAGGCCTACTCTCCCAAAAATTTCACAGAAAATCTGTTTAAAAGGAGGCCAAAGAGCGTGCTGAACAACATCATCTCAGAGGAACTCAAGATCACAATGGGACGGCTCACACCCATTAGCAGGCTGTTATAAAAAATAAATACATAATAAATAACCAACGCCAGCAAGGATGTGAGAAACGGGCCCTCGTGCACTGGAGGGATAGGTGATGACGGGCTGCCCTGGAAAACGGTTTGGAAGCTCCTAGGAAAACTGGGAACAGATGTGCACATGATCTGCAATCCCACCTCTGGGCACAGGCCCAGGGGGATGGAGAGAGGGGCCTCCAGGGTATTTCTGCACACCCAAGTTCACAGCAGCATCACCCAGTCAAGACAGAACCATGCGTCCAGGGACAATGAATGGGTCAACAAATACACTGTGGACACCAGCCAGCCACAGATGGTACTGATGCCACCACACAGGTGACCCTGGAGGACACAAGGCTCGGTGAGGAAGCCAGTCACACAGGACATTAGATGATTCCACTTCAATGAGGACCCTGCAGAAGGGGGCCGGAGGGGGGCCGCGCAGCTCCAGCGTTGTTCTAGCTACTGAACTGCACACCTCAATGTGGTGACAAGCAGAACACACTGTCTTTTGCCTAAATTAAGAATTAAAGGCTGATAATAAAGCAGAAGCCACGTACCGAGCCCATCCTGTTCTCTTCCCATGGCTCCTGAGGAGATGTGCGTGCCACTCAAAAGTAGCTTCAAGCTGTCACTCCAGGGGGCAAAAGTGAGCCTGGTCCCCAGAGCTAATAAGACAGAAATGGGTCCCACAGACAGGGAGCCCAAGCCACAGGACATGCCGGCTGTCAGGATGAGCAGGGCAGAGGCCGCTCATCCCTCACTTTCTGCATGCCTGTGGTATCTGGAATGTTACGAAGGCATTTGTTATTCCTTGGCTAAAAGGATTTATGTGCGCTAAGGTTCTAAGAAACCATCGTCTCAGAAATGATAGGCTCAAGACGTATCACAAGGTGGGGTGGGAGGAGGCCCAAGACACTCTCAAAATGCAAAAGGCGCGCCCCAGCCAGCCCACCAATCCCTGGAAAGGGGCCTGAGCTATATTTTCAACCTCCCAGGTGATTCTGAGACACAGACTGGGCTCAGCCAAGGTTTAGAGAAGGGCTGGGCCCTCCTTAAATTCAAGAGCGAAGGGAGGTGCCACCAGGGCCACCAATGCCCGCAAGTGCTGTGTTCTGACCACGTCAGCAGGACCTAGGAAACAAGGGAGCTGCTGGTGGGGACCAGGCACCTGTGAGTGACAGTAAGCCGGGAAGCTGAGGGGCAGGACGGCCCGGGGTCGCACACAAGGTTCATGGAGAGGATTCAGGTGGCTCCCAGAGACCAGCCCGCGGCTGCGCGAGCGTGCAGGCTAGAAATAGAATGCGCCAGCTAGCTTGCCAGAACCCGGCGCCACCCAAGGAGGCTGGCTTGTCTGTGACACCAGGCAGCTCCTGAGGTCTGCAGCCCAGAGATTCAGGTTGCCAGGGGTGGGCAAAGGTCAAAGGCCGAGATGGCTGTGTGGCACACTCAGGCACTCCGCACACGAGCCAGGTGAATCAATGAACCAGTGAGTGAAGAAAAGGGGCCTCAAAGCCACGCGACTCAGGTGCTGCGGCACACATGGGTCACGGCAGGACTGCTGAACCCCGTGGTGACAGCAACAATCCAAGCTTAGAAAGGCAGGGCTCTCGGGGTGCTCTGGGCACAGGGGTGGAGGCAGGCTCTCGCCCCAGGGCTGTCCACAGACCAAGGCTGAATGCACAAAATCAAAACCAGCCACACAATACTGCAAATCAGATATCCTGAGCAAAAAACCTCTCAAGACAGCATGTTCAATCACAGAAAATGGAAACTTTTCAAGGAAGGCTCCCCTCGAGGTCACGGGGAAGAGAGCTTGCATGTCCTCCTAAATAAAGCCAATGACGAGCCGGGCACCACGGTGCACACCTGTGATCCCAGCGACTCCGGAGGCTAACGCAGGAGGGTTGCAAGTTTGAGTCTAGCCTCAGCTACTCCGAGAGACCCCATCACGAAATAAAAAAGAACTAGGGGAGTGTGGCTCAGTAGCAGAGCTCCCCTGAGTTGGATCCTCAGCACCAAAGGTAAATAAATAAATAGAAGTAAATGAGCCAATGGCTCAGGGTCAGAGCCCTCTTTTCCAGGCTGGACCTATTTGGTGGACCCTGTCCACGTGAAAAGAAACTAAATCAAAATGATTGAGGACAGGGACAATTAAAGGGGTATTGAAAAAAGTAAAATTCAGGACTGAAAACATTAAACACATGCACAGAATTTTTACACAGACAAAACTGTGAAGTGACAAAAATATGCAAACATCATGTGGAAAGAACCCAAAGAGAGGAAAACAGTGTTGGCTCACAGCAGCCTCGCGGGACAGCTGACAGGACACAGGGCAGGCAAGGCAAAGCCCAGTTCAAGGTGTTGTTACCCCAGCCAGGGCACTTCTCCCCGTCCCAGGGAACACAAGAACCATCAGCCACAGGGGGCCCACACGCTTGAAACCCCAAAGCAGGGCAGGACCCCACCTGGCCCCAGTGCGAGGGTCCTAGAAGTGAACCAGGGAGGAGGGACAGTTGAAGAGGACACCGGGACAAAGAGCAGAAGCTCCCAGGGAGGAGGTGGTTCCAGGAGAACACCTCTGCAGCACCATCAACCCATGACCCTCCCACCTCACGGTTCTCAAGACCCACCAAACATCCCCGGAGTTCCCAGGTCTAGAGAGGAAACCTCTAGAACATACCATCAGTCATCATCGTTAATCACAGGGCTGACTCCACAGCCTGGAGGACCACAGCCCACGGTTCCACCCCTTTGCTCCATCGGCTATGGACCCATGGGGAGCCAAGTGGCCCAGCGGACAGCTGCCCTCACCTGAGTAAGGGAAGTGGCCCACAGGTGCCCTGGTCCAGGCTGGGAAGCTCTGGTCACGGAGCACCATGGAGATGTCCCAGGGCAGGTGCCCTGGCTGCAGTGACCTCTAAAACACCTGCCACGCAGGGTGGGGAAGGTCTGCCTTGACTGTCCGACCAAGTGCCAGGCTGGCGTGTTAGAAGCACCGAGGTGCACAAGGAATCGAACCCGTGCTCAGAAGAGGGTGGGCAGGGCAAACTGCTTCTGCAGGAGGGCGAGCTACCAAACCTGGGAGCAAGCGCGCCCCGGTGGGCAGTCCCGGCTTCATCCACCACGACGTTGCTTGGCAGCTCCTCCTTCACCATGAAATCTAGAGACATGGCGCCCAGTGTGGGGCTGAACCCGGCCCCCCCACTTCCCAGCCCAGACACCCCTCGATCCTCTGCTACGGGATGGTGGCAGCCCCACCACCCGCACGTTGTAAAAGCCAGGTGTTTCTAGACAAAATGCTGAAGACGGGTGGCCTGTCATCGGCAAGGAGGGCCCACTGCTACTGCCGCCAGGAGCTGAGAGGCGCGTGCTGCCCGGGAGCCAGGGATGGCGCAGAGACACCTCCACCACCAAGTCGGGTCAGCTTAATGAAGCGGAGCTTTGACGTCCTCTGCCTGGCACCAGGGCCATCTGCCATCAATGAAAAGGACTTACTTCTAAAGTCTCCAAGGACCCTCATAATTCAAGAGCACCGAGCACCGAGAAGGTCCGAATGGCATCCAGGGCTCACGCATCCCAGATGCACAGCCAGAGTCACAAGAAACAACTCGGGACACCAGTGCCTCTCTCCTCAGCCCCCTCGGTTACCACCTGGGCCTGCGTGCCACACACAACAACCCACTGTCAAATGCCTGCTGGGCCCCCGGCACCCTCGCCGTCCTCTGGGCTTCGGCTCTGCTTCAGCGACAGTGACCACCACCACGTTCTGGAGGCTCTAAGAGCAAGACCCTGGCACAGCGACTGCCTGCAGCCCTTCCCAGCTACTGCGTCCCCCATCCTCCCTGCCGATCACTCCAAACGTGCGGTTTGCTCCCTTTCCTGCAAGACAGAGGGAGGGGCGGGTGGGCAGAGGACCAAGGGGACCCTCTCCATGCCCAGCTCGCGTGCCCACGGCAACTGCTCTTCCGTCCACTCCTGCCCTGTCTGCGAGCTGCAGGGGCTGGACATGGGCAGCACAGCCCGAAGGCACAGGAGGCCCACAACAAGCCCGCGCTGACCGTCACACACTGCGGGCGGCACCCCAGGGTCGCGTTCCGAGGGCCGCTCACCTGCTGCCCGAACGCCTGCGGAGCGTGCACCCCGAGGCACAGTTGCTCTCTCCACTTTCCTGCTCAGCAAAATAACTCTTCTTCCAGGACAACAACCAGACTCCCAACTTAGCAAGCAGCCAATTTACAGAAAATTTCACTAATGACAAAAAAAAAAAAAAAAAAAAATCAGTGTTTATGACACCACTTTCCAGCTCTGGCCACCTCTTCCGTGCCCAGAAAATGGATGGCTTTGCGCTGGGCATGCTCAGGATGGCTGCCCTTCCTCTGGAGCGGAGGCTGTGAGGTCTTCCCACAAGGGACGGGATTAGCCGGGTGAATGTGGGTTAAACGTAGAATCTCTCCGTGGCCAGTAAGCCCCAGCTCCTCAGCACTTCACACGGGTGCAGGCGCGTCGCGCCAGGACCACAGGCCACCATGGGGACAGCCGGGCCCCTTGGGGCCTCTCCAGCGTGGTTTTGGCTAGAAGGCCTCCCATTTGTCACCAAAACCGCCTTCTGCCCAGGATATAAAATATAAATACCGTGACTCCTGTAAACATCCGACTGCAGGTTTGTCATTTCCCGAGTGTCGCTTTGGGTAACAAATGGAACTCTGAAGAACTGTGCGGAGAGGACATTTAACTGGGATGACCTGATGAAATCTCATGACAGGCCCAGGGGGACAAGTTCCATGTGTTGGTCACTCATCACAGGAGCCCTGGGAAGGGCCAACTCGGCTGCAGGGGGTGCCAGGCTATGAGGAAGGGACCCAGGGAGACAAGTGGTCTGCTGGGTCACCCCCTGGTCGGGTCACCCCCTGGGCAGTTCACTCCCAGGCAAATCGCCTCCCTGGTCAGGTCGCCTCCCTGGTCAGATCACCCCCCCGGCCGCTCAGGTCATGCTCACACATCTAACCAAGTCTTCCCGGTGTCCTCAGATAAAAGCTCAAAGCTGATCAAGGCTCAGAGGGCCCGTCTGATCCAGCCACCTGCCTCTGGCGTCCCTCCCAGCTGCTCTCGGAAAGCTGTCACCACTGTTTGTTTTCTGGCTCCTTGGACTCACCAAGCCACCCTCCCAACACCCTGCGACCTGCCTTCGGTTTTTTGGGATTGGCTTATTTCACTTAGCTTGACATTCTCCAGTTCCATCCATTTTCCTGCTCCCCGCCTCACACTCCTTAGCCTCTTGTCCCTTCACTGAACAGGGTTCTCCGGGGAGCCTGCCCTGACCCCAGGACCACCCTGTGAACTCCCATCTTTCCCCCCTTGGGTACCGGATGCCTTCCCCTGAGCTGTGGCCAGTGCCCATAAGGCAGAGGCTGTCTGGTGGTCCCCCACCACTCTGCCCAGAGCCAAGCAATGAAAGAGTTCAAGTTAGACATGAGCTAACAAGAAGGGGCAGAGAGCCAGGACTGCACCCTAGCCAGTTACAAGGGGTCAGCCCCAGGCCTCGGCCCTCCCAGCCCAGTAAGGTGCAGCCGGGATCAGAGCCCACAGTATTAATGAGCCCCACTGGGTTCAGGAAATGCCAGGCAGTCCCTTACCCTTGCTGGGGTTTCATGAGGCCCCCAAAGTGCTGCCTCATGTCACCAATAGGTGCATGACTCACGGACACAGTGGGTGCCAAAGCCACGCTCAGGAGACAGGCCAAAAAATATTCCACCCATAAATTAGTTTTCCTCTCTTGCCAGAAAGGCCTGTGACACAGACCAGAGACAGGGTTCAAAATCACGGCCCACCATCAGCAGAAAGCAGAAGAACCTCTCCCCCTAACGAACCCCAAGTCTGAAACCAAGCCTCTGCCCTCCCCAGTGCCGACGGACTGCAGCCCGCCGTGTCCAAGCCAATCGAGCCCCACGCCCTCCCAGCCCTGCTGACCCCCAGCAAGACCCTGCAGAGCTCTGGCCAGGCTCTGCAGATGGACAGGCGGGACTCTCACCCTCCCCTCGCTGAGGGAGTGGCCCTGCAGAGCCCCAGCAGAACCAGCTGCAGCACAGAGCCCCCTGGGATCCAGAGACACAAGCCCCCCAAGAGGGTCCCGCAGGGTGGGCTGCTCCTGGGGCGGCCAGGTTTACACCAATGAGGAACCCACCCTGCCTCTGGGCTCCTCTGCACAGTCCCCATCCACCACCCACTGCGCAGGGCAAGTTCTGCACGGGCCCGGGGACCCCAACCGCGCTGATCTCACAAACCTGGGGGCCCTGTTCACAAGGACGTGCCCAACAGAGGGAACACCCACACACTCTGACGCTGGGCATGAGGGTGCAAATCCGCGTGTTAATCCAAAACATCAACCATTTTAGATGAAAGCCGTTTTTAAAGGCACAGGACTCATTCCACAAGTACCACACTTGCTCGGGAAGCACTGTGCGCCAGGAAGGCCGCGTCGGTCCCCGCGGCACCAGCCACCTGTCTGCGGGATCTGTGCTCACACGTGAGAACGAAGGCACGTCACCCACGGCGCTGCTGTCTGGGCGGCAGACTTCCAACCGTGTGAACTTCTCCAAAAGAGTTTCCAATGTTTCCAAAAGGAACATGTTTAAGTATCTGAGGGGAAAAAAAGCCTAAAGCGAAAAGGGTTTTTTAAAGAAAAAAAAATTAAAAGAAACTGTTCCCCAAACTCCCACTGGACACAGGCACTTCCCCCCTCTCCCCCAGATGCCCAGGCAGGAAGGACTCTTCCCGGGGCTCAGAGGCCCCCAGCGACCTGCTGGTCTTCCACTGCTGCCTCCAGAGCACCCTCTCCCCAGGTCTGGGGGCTGGAGAGCCACCTGCTGGCTCTGTTGCTCACAGGTCTCCCCAAGGAACTTGAGTAACCAAGTAACCATTAAAGGTCAGACTGGACACCTAATGGCAAACCCAACGCTGTTCAGGTCTAATGCTGAGACCTCTCTAGTCAGGCTGCCCACTGACCAGGGCACCTTTCTGCCCATAAAACCTGTTTACTCAATACTCGGGAATGAACTATGGGACACACACAAGACTCATGCCACAGGTCACAAAGAGCTATCAGCTGATAAGTGGGAGCCCAAAGGGGGACATGGACGCAATCAAATCCATGGGGGACCATGTGGGGTCATTATGTGATCCCTCCCAACTCTCCCATCTGCAGGTCAGCACCAGGATCACCACTGTGCAGGCCCAAAGCCCAGCCCCAGAGTCAAAACGAGAAGCCAAGAGTCAGGCAGGTGGGGAACCTGGCACTCTGTCACTGCAGCATCCCTGAAATGAAACAGACCCGAAAAGGACCCCTGGAGAGACCGAGGAAGAGGCACTTGTCCAGCCAGCGGGACAGCAGGATGGAGGCCAGGCTCCTAATCCTCCTGGGGCCTCTCCCTTGTGCACACCAGCCCCTCAAAGCTGACTGAGCACAAAGAGCCACCTACAAACGCGGTCAAAGCCCAACAATGCAGGGAGAATCTGAAGCCACAAAAAACCCCAAACAGCGTGTCCCTGATGAGACCAGGAGGCTTCACGGAACCTGAGCGCCAGTGCATACTAGGTGAACCGCAGAGACGCCAGGGCTGGGGACCGGTCTCCCGCTGCCACCCGCAGCCACAGCCGCGCTGTGGGCTTAAGGGGGTCCAGGTTCAAATGCTGCCCCACATCGTGAAGGTGAACCATCAGCAACTGCCAGGACCCCACGGGAGTAGAGCATCCTTGAACACAAATTTCTGAAAACGTGAGAAAAAAGAAAACAGGACTCTGGGGAAGGGCCCTAGGAGAGCAGATAAGGTGGGCAAGACCCGAGCAGGAAGACAGCTCTGTCACCAGTGCCCCCACCAGCCTCTGCGCCGCCAGGGGCCCAGCCCCGGCCAGCGCTCCACGTGGATTGTTTATGTGTACCACAGCAGCTCCCACGAGTATTTCCACTTAGAAGTGCATGTTCCATTTATGCCCAGGACACATACAAATGCTCAATGGCACTGTCTATCAAAGCTACCATTCTCAGGTGATTCTCAAGTGCTTAAATGCAAATGCATTTTAGACTACTCCATTTACCTCTTTGTATCCGGAAAGCTATTAGAAATTCAAATCCTTTTACAAAGGGCATTAAGTGTAAAATGGGTAAACAAAGGTAGGATAAGCCTGCCTGCCTGAATTTAAAATTAGACTGCTTGCAACTCTGGAGACGCCCCTTGCCGGCATTTACAAGCAAGCAGATTACTACTCATAAGCCAAAATTCTCAAAGCCAGAAATTACTCTGGTCATATACTGTAAGTTTTAAAATGTCAAGAGGCCTATGAAGAGAATATTGGAGTTGTCACTACACGGCCTGATGAAGTCACCACCCTGCTTTCTCTTGGCAGGACTCCAGCTCTGCCATCCTCCAGCCCGAGGCGTCCTGCCTCTGAGACCCTACTGTGCACAGGGGACCTCAGAAGTGAAAGGCAGCCTTGGCCACCCACAACCCAGCAGGAGGGGCGGCTCCTGCCCTGGGGTGTCAGGGAGCTCTGCCTCCTGGGAGAGGCTCAGGGGGACCCGGAAGGCAGAAGGGTCCCCTGCACTGAGTCCCCAGGACGAAGGTGGTGAAAACGAGCTGCAGATGTGCAACCTTAACAGGTCACACATGTTCTTTCGGCCAGCCGGCTGATGACCCTCTCTCTCAGCACCAAGAGCCGCGCGCTGGGTCTTCCCTTGGGCCCCTCACTCCCACCTCCCATGCTAAGTCAGCCCCCAGACCCTGGTCACTCCTGCTGTCCCATCTGCACCCCTTTCCGTTACCGCTAACATCTTCTGAATGACCTGCATTCTGTCTTCCCTTCTTTCTTCTAGAAGCTTCCCTACTACCACAATTACATGGTTCTTACAAGCCAAACCTAGGCCCCCATTACCCAGAACTGTCCTATTCGCATGCGGCTCTCATCCCTAGCTTCCTGGTGGGCTTCAGGGACAAAGCACCTGGTCCCCCAGCTGCATCTGCTGTGACGCCCCCTAAGCCTTCCTGCCCACCCTCATGGTGGGCACCAGATCCTACTTTTCCCACTAAGACTCCCGCACTGAGCTCCTCCACTGGGGGCTCCAGTCCTCTCTCCAAGGGTCCTTCTCTGCCCTGCACACGACAACCCTGAGACCTGGAGCCTCCCTAAATTCTGCACCCAGGGGTCTTGCTGGCCCCTTCCAGGGCCCTGATTGATGACCACGACTGGCCCTGAGGTCAAAGGGCACTTCCCTGCCCTGTGCTTACCGCCTCCCAAGAAAGCACTCATATTTTAAGACAATTTTACTGCTAATTATGACAGAGAAAAAGTAATCCACTTATGTGTACAACTAAGCTCAAGGACCTATGAAGTTCTCAGCCATGGCCCTCGAGCCGGGAATGCCCCTTTCTCCAGCGGGATGGCCCCAGGAAGCCTCCCCTGAGATCTCCTCCAGGCTTCATCCACCCCTCTTCTTCTGGACCAGCAGAGGCAAACCAAGCAAAACAAGGGCCACTGCAGTAAGGCAGGCATCAGGCAACTGGGCGGAGGGCCCTGCCTGCCTCTTCCAGGAAGCCAGCACCTTCTCACACGGAGCCTCGGCTCAAGGCAAAGTCTCGACTCCTTGCCTCAAACATGGGCTCTGACCCTGGCTGCTCTCTGGCCTTCACCTACAACCTCACCCCTTCCTCACTGGTTCTCATCCTGAACTCACAAGAGCGTCACCTGGGGAACTTGCCAGATAGGTTCTTGGTGACACCCACATCCTTTACAGCTCCTCAGCAGACCTGGCCCAAGTACAAGGGGACCACTATGTCATGGGCACAGGAGGGGGCTGGTGGAGAGCTGAGCTGGGGCCAGTCCCCACGGCCCCACGGGGCGTTTGATATTTAGAGATGCCACCAGCCCACACCTGGCTTGCAACAGCTTCGGTTGGAGTGTTTACGCCCCAGAAAGCAGCAGGTGTGCCATCAGGCCCTTGGTCTCTCTCTTCCAGAGCAGGTTCCTGGCACACACCTAGCTCCAGGACCGCTTCACTGGAAGCTAGAAAAGCTTGATTCAGGCCTGCAGGCTTTAGTTGGCTCCCACGTTCCCAAGAGTGGGCTGGGAGAGAAGACTTAAGAAGAAGTTGGAGCCATAAGTCCCTTTCAAAGAAAGGATTCTTTTCAATCTGTGCAGAAGAGTTGGCTAACAGGCATCAGCAGAGCTCCCGAGATAAGCCTTTATTGAGCAGATAAGGATAATCTCATTAGTGTGTCATTTATTTGATTGCGAAGAGGTGGAACCCTTATCTTACATCTACTTGAAAGCCTTCCTATAATCTCCTCCTAGTGACCAGTCTGTCCAGGTCTGCCTGGGGCGCCTCCTCAAGGTACAGGAGGGCTGCCTACCAGATCCTGAGTTACCCCAACTTCCCAACGTCAAAGGAGGATCTTCTGCGTCGATTCCCTTGGTGATGCAGACAGGTTGAGGAGTTCCACGGACATTACAGATTGCCTCACCTTCAAGCAGAAGCTGGTCTCTAACTGTGTACAGGAAGAGCCACCCGGCCATTTCCATGCCGTCTTAATGCTCCCACAGGCAATGACTGAGGACATTTGCGTATCTCAGCACCCAGGAGGTGTGGCTGAGGGCTCTGGATCCACGCAGATCTGGGTTCAGTCAGGCGCTGAACTATCAAGTTGCAAGGGTCACCCAAATTCTCCCAGCTTCCCTACAAAACGAAACCCCTCCAGAACGGGAAAGAGCGCACTCGGGGCCTGGAGCAGAGAGTCCCCAAGGAGTGACACTGACCTCTACCCTTAAAACACCCCGATCCTGAGTTAGGGAACTTGGGGCACCACTCCACTCCCTGGAAGCCCCAGCTGCTTACTGACAGCTTAAGAAGGTGCCGTCCGTCTGGCAGACAGGACTGGAGGGCAGCTGGGATCTCAGCCCTTCCTTGCTGAAACACACCCTGCACTCCCTGCCCTCTGAGGCTGATTACCAACACCCTTTCCCTGCAGAGCTGGTCCCTCTACCTCAGGTGTGGGTTGCACAACACTCGGATGCCCTCAGGCCCACTGCGTAGCTGGTTGAGGCTTCCTGGAGGACACTGAATTAGCAGCTGGATTGTTCTCTGGGTGCCTTGGGGCTTGATTAATTATTTTCGGTCACCCCTACCAAAGGGTGGTGGCTGAATGTGGGGCTTCCATTGTGCCGCAAGCTGAGGAGCCCCAGCTGGGCTCTCAGAGGCTGCCTGGGAGGGCCCAGGGAGCAGGGCTGCCAGTGCGTCCCTGTGAAGTCTGGCTGTTGGGTAACCTTTCTCAATCCCTGGTTTCCGGCTGCAACCTCAGGAAAAGAAGTCCTGGTGTCTGTCTCCAGGGCCTTGGGAAATGTCTCCGGGGCTTGCCTGCAATTCTCAGAAGAAAAATCACAACACAGTCCAACTCAGGTGGCAGATGAATTTGAAAATCACTATGTGACCGGAAACCCAGAGCGCTGGCTGCTAGCCAAACAGCGGCTTCCACTCAGTACCTCAAAGAGGGCGCCACGAGGGTGCCAAGCCAGGGGTGAGGTCGGCCAGCAGAACTCGGTGGCTCCTAACCTAGTCTGGGGGAGCGTTTGCTGAGGGAAGACCTGGCCTGTGCCCCAGGAGGAGGAGACTGCCCAGGGGCTCCCAACTCTCTGGGATTGGAGGATTCAAACCCAGGGACCTCCCAGAACCCAAGGAAGTAAACCCAATTTACCACCGCAGACATCATCCGACTAGAAACCAACATTAAAGAAAATGTATTCAAACAGACCAGAGGGAAATAATTCCAGGCTGCCGAATAAAAGGCAAAGAGAAATTCCAGGAAGGCACCCCTCCTTCCCTCCCCACCCCCGAAAATGAACAGCACAATGGGAAAATTAACAGACAATGGGCCCTGCTGGGACACCTTAAAGCAACACACCCAGTCCACCTTCTGGGTCCTTCCAAACCCCTGTGTGAGCTGGGACCTGGACTACACTCAGGCCAGATCAAAGTGTTGAGTGACAATGAAAAATGAAACTATCCAGGAGGACCTAGGAGGAGGCCCTTCCCCGCTGCTTCCTGGGGGGAGAAAGTGAGGACAAAGGCAGGCAGGCGGGAGCCTCTGCCCCCGGCTCGGGGGCTCGGGTTGTTGGCACTTGGAATGCACAAACAGCATGACTGTTTTTAAGGACATTAAAATTAAAGCATGGTGCCTGAACCTCGGGACCAGAGGGGAAAAATGAAAGCCCACAGAAGCGGCTCAGGCTTCCCTGCGGCGGCCTCCAGCTGCTCATTGTTCATTCAGTAAACAAGTGAGCCGTACAACAAACCCTGGGGAGCTAGGTGGTTCGCTCACTCGGTGCTCCTCCAGGACTGGCCATTCCCTCTCCCATCAGCAGCCTCGCAGCATTCCACGGCCAAAGCCCACCAGGAACATGCCGCGGGGGCCCTTAATATCAGTGTCCCCGGCTACAAGAAATCCATCCAGGTGCAGAGGCTGTGGTTGGGGAGGGAGGTCAAGGGCCCCAGCTCCCTCCAAATTCCCCACTTTTGAGGGATTTGGCCTGTGCTGAACAGGGAACCAGGAATGTCCTCCAGGGTCCAGTGGACATGCCTGGAGTCTGTTTCCTGGGCAGGATGTGCAGGTGGGGGAGGCAGCGTGTTTTATTGGATGACAATGTAGAACAGCAAAACGCTCCCCAGCACCTTGAAGTACAGCCGCTGTCCATCCAAGTATGTCAAAACGCTCTGCAAACCACCCATTAATTTTTATGGTGGCCTGAGAAGCAGATTGAGAATCATTACCATCATTTTTACAAGACAAGGAACCAAAACCACCACAGGGAGGGCTAAGAGGCACCAGGTATACCCTTCTTTCCATCTGGGCCTAGGGTCTCACACAGAACCCCAGCCCAATGGAAGGAGACTCACAGCCAGCGTGAAGTGCTAAGCCAAAAATCCAAACTTTGGAGCTCGGAGACACATTTAGAAGGGAGGGGAGAGCTGCATTAACAAATTTCTTTAGACAAGAAAGGCTTCTGTTGTAACTTGATTAAATCGACAAGGCTGTGACCCCAAGAATGTACATATTAAAGGCTGGTAGGCGCTGTGGGATCAGGATGGTTCTGTTCATTTCAATATTTTCTGCTCTAGAACACACCGCTTTTGTAATAAGGAAAAAAGTTACCAGAACTTTATCATGACTGACATACCACATAGTACCAATCTACTTGCACTTGGAAAGAATAAACGAATAAAATCCGGCACAATACTCCTTTTCAAATCTCAATGATTCCTGGGGCTCCCCAACCAGCGCTACTCCTCCCGCGCCGCATCTCCAGGCGCCGCACTCTTGAGAAGGGCCAACGCAGACCGACCAACCACGGATCTGCTTGGCTTGTGCCCCGATCTGCACGGCCTGTGCCCCAGTCTGCACGGCAGCTCCCCGTGATGTTCGGCCTGCCCCGGGCCAGGATCCGCGGCACTTAAGGCTGGAACCCCAACAGACACCAGCTGCAGCCGAGCGGGCTTCGCGGCAGACACCACTTGGAGAACACCGCGCCTCCATCCACGCCAGTCCAGCCCGCCGGCCTCGAGCGCTGTCACCTCGCGGTTGCTGGGTCACCGCCCGCCAAACCAGAAACCGGAGTTTTCAATTCTATCCTCAACAAGGCTCCCCGAAGAAGTTGAAATGTGCATCGTCACCAAGTTTAAGCGGAACCATGCGCCCTTCCCTCCTCCCCAGAGTCGAACAAGGGGTCGCCCCGACCTTTCCGTACTCTCCCGGCGCCCCTCGGCCCCCGCGAGCCGCGCGTGCCCTGGACTCGCGCCCAGAGCACGCGTCCGGTCGCCGCGGGGCCGCCCCAAGGCCGCGCGTCCTGCAGGCGCCAGCACCCGGGAGGGGGTCGCCGCCGCACTGGAAACGCGAGCGCGCCTGGGGGGTCCCGGGCCCCGCCCGCCTGCGCCCCGCAGCGGCAGGGCGAGCGAGGCCGCCCCGGAACAGCCCCGCGCCGGCACCCGGGAGCCCCAAACTCAGGCGGCGGGGAGCGGTCGGCGCCCGCGGGGCACTACGATCTCTTCCAGACGCCCCGCGCGGCGGAGCGAGGCCCGCGGCGACCCGGCGCGCAGCCCCCCGGATCCCCGCCCCGAAGCGCCCCGCCGCCGTGCGCCTACCTGGCTCGCATGGCGTCCCCGCGGGCTCCTGCGGCGCTCTGGTCGTCCAGCGGCTCACCCGGCCGGGGGCGCGCGCGGCTCCGGGAAGCACCGCGGCGGCGGAGAGGCGGCGAGGGGCCCGGACCGCCGCGAGAGCCCGGAGCGCTCGGTCCCCGCCCCGCGGGCGAAGGGGTGGCCCGAGCGGGGCGGGGCTGCGGGCGGGGCGGAGCTGCGCGCGGACGCGGGAGAGGGGTGGTCCCGGCGGGGGTGGGGCGAGCACGGGGTGTGGCCGAGGCGGGGGCGGGGCCTGAGCGCTCGGGGCGGAGCGAGCGCGGCATGTGGGCGGGGCCGCGGCCTCCCTGGCGGGCTTGCCCGGTCCGCCCCGCGCCTCCTGCGCTGCCTGCTGGGTTCCTGCTTCTGCTCCTCGGCCTTCGCGTTCGCCCTCCCGCAAAGGTGGCTGGGTTGTGGCTGACCCGTATCTTGGTCCCGGGTAGCGAGCGGATCTGAATGTGGCTCTGATCGCAACCACCTGGCCGTGCTCCTTGTCCCCCGCAACCCCGCACCTTCACCCCTTCTCCGGGAACCCCTGGGAAGACCCCTCGGACGCGCGAGAGGGCATTGGCCAGGCCGCGAAGGGTCACCGTTATCGAGGGCTCTGGGAAGAAGGTAGGGTGCCAGGCTGTGGGAACAAGCTCAGAAGTTAAAAAGTAGAAATAAAGAAAGTCACTGCATAGACAATTAGGGAGAAAAGCTTCCTGCTAAGCGGAATGCAAACGGAATACGTCTCCTTCGAATTATTTACACTTGCTCTGACCTGTGCATCGATCACCTGGCATGTAGCTCAATAAATGTTCCGTGAAAGAACGCATCGCTTAGCCGTGTGGCAAAAAATCTCACACTTGGCTACCCACTAGTTCATTTCGCGTTTTGGAAGCTTGGAAGGTTGGTTTGCGACAGGTAGAGAAGTAGAAGCTTTATTTCAACCAACTCCAGAAACTGGACTTGAACCATGTGTCTACTGCCAGGGGCGGCGCTGCGGGAAGGGAGCCCCTGTTCAATTCAGAGCGCCCTTCTTTAGAGAAGAAAGAAGCTAACTTTTTCCAGGTTCAAAGACTGAACTGTCCTCCCCATTTCCTCATGCAGCAGATATTATTATTCTCATTTTATAGGCAACTTTAGACGTTAGTGCACTAAGGTCTACAGCATGATCACATGGGGCATGTCCGAGTCTGAATTCAAACCTGGGATTTTTCAGTCTCCCAAGACCTTGCCCCACCTTCTGTCTCGGAGACCTCCCTTTATCTAAGGAACCCGATTTTCTAAACACTGGGTGTGAAGCCCATGTTGAATTTTTGGAGTTAGAGACAGGTAGACAGAAACCTAGGGCTTAGAAGAAGGATGAAAGTCTGTCCTGATCTTGGTGTCTTCTGCATGTAGACTGGATTCCTGAAAATGGGTACAATTCCCCGTAAGATATATGCTGCAGATTTTGGAAGGAGGAGTGGTCTGCAGGACTGATGAAGGAAGCAGAGCCTCCTCTGTGGAGGAGAGATTCTGGCCTATGGAGGGTAAGAGAGTCCAGATAGTGTGGGTCACTGAATAAACTGCCTGTCATGCTTGAATCTCTGGCAAGTTATTTTGCCTCTCTGTGACTCAGTTTCCTACATGAGTATGAAAATTAAACACAGCACATACTCAGAAGACTGTCTGGCACATTGTAGCTCTCACTAAGTTTAGCTACCATCAGTACTGCTACCCCAAATGACTAGCATCTGTACTGTTTTTTTTTTCTTAAGCCTATAAAGCATTGGAAAAAAAAATCAGTAGAAAATGATCAAAAGGTTTAAAAAGACAATTCCTGAAAGGCCACAAATGGCCCAATACATGAAAAGCTCCTCCGACAGGCTAATGAGGGAACTCAGGCGAAACACAAAGAAACAGTCAAAGGAAAAAGCCAGAGCCCAGCCCAGGCAAAGCTCAGTCCACTGAGCAGTGAAGCAGGAAGATGCACTAAACATCACAAAGAACAAAGAACTGTGGAGATGCAGGATGCACATGAACGAAGGAGACAGGGTCCGCACGTTTCATCCGGGGGAGCAAAGATCATGGCTCTGGCACCCGCAGAGACAGGCACAGCCATGCCACATCATCGCCCAGAAGAGGAATTTAGAGGTCAGAATCCTTAAAGGAAGCTACAGAAATGGCAGAACAGCGCCCTACGCTTTCCCCCCAGTCTCTGGAATCGAGCTTCTGGATAAACTGGGATGGAAGGTCACGTTGAGGTTGAGTCATGTGCAAATTGTCTGGGATTCTGGAAGGCAGGTTGGTCTCTAGACCTGCTTCCTAATCAGTGGATGCTGTCTTTTTGTACCCGTTTTTGTGACTTGTTCTTCTAAGTGTCTCTAGGACAAAAGAAAAGATATGGACTATTCCTAACATCCATAACATTCAGTTATTCAGCAAGCATTTCCAGTGGGAAAATATAACAGAAAAATCAGTAATTTTTTTTAAGTACAAGAAAAATGCATGTTTGTTTCAGGGATTAAACTGATTAGAGACATGTGTGGAATGAATGCAAGCATCCATCTAATTTCATACCCTCTCTCAAGATGCCCTGGCTGAGGTGAATGACATGTCCTTCCAGAAGGTTTTTTCCTAAGCATTTGCAAATGCATTGAGTACATACCTGCATACATAATATATACATATGTGATGTACATGTGTGTGAATATACACTCATATATATGGTGAAAAACAATGTAGTGGATTCTGAAATCAGGCTACCTAGGTTCAAACACCAGCTCCACTACTTAATGGTGGGTAACAAGGCAAGGCTACATTGTGTCTGCTGTTTCAATTTAAAATACATGCAATGCTTGCAAGGATTAATCAAGGTAACACGTGGAGATTGCTTAGTTTAGTGCTGGGCGCACAGTATATCACTTACAAACACAAGTGGTTATTATTATTACTTAGACACACATAGACTGACAAGTTTTTTTTTTTTTTCTGTTCGCATAAAACCCAAATAAATGAGCCTAACTTTTAAATAAACTCCAAATAGAAATGTCTTTGTCAAGAGAGTGTCCATATTGCTTTCAGGAAAAGTGTTGTAAGAGTAAGTCTAAGACGGTGAACTTCAGACTTCAGGACAGGATGCTACCCTGCAAATCTTTCCATGGGCACCAGCTCCACGTGGGTGTGTGCTCAGTGTACAGTGAAGGTGCTGTTCTGGAAGTCTCCCGTGTCTAGGAGAGACTGATGCATGGGGAAGACAGACATCTACTCTGAAAACCAACAATGGTGCTGTTCACTCCAACTACGGCCATCAGAGATTCATCTGAGGGGCTTCTCAAAATAGATGAAATACTCCCAGAAACATCAGCTCAGACAAGAACAGCACCCAGGCGGCACACACAACCCTGGGTTCTTTAGATGTTCTCTCGTATATCATGCTGGTCCAATGGACACAGTTCACATTAGGAGAGAGCAACTCAGAATCACATGTGAGCCCATCACAAAAACATCTCCCTATGTACAAGAGCTTTCTCAGCCACAAAATCAAAAGAATAACGTCCCTTTGGTGGAAAGAAATCAACAATGGCACAACACCCAAGACCGGGGGGAAATAGGATAAAAGTATACAAAATACAGTTAATGGGCAAAGAAAAGCTTAAGGCACACAGTGTTTGATATTTTTCTAACAAAATCTGTAACAGAAATGGAATCCTACGCGTGGGTAAATGGAACTTCAAATCTGTTGTCTCCCACTCAGAGTGTGAAACAGCCACCTGTGGTCAGAAGCCTGGTCTTCCTGCTCAGAACCCACTGCTCTGCTACATGTAACAGGTCCATTCCTCAGCATGAGGCAGAGAGAGTGGAGAGGAAGCTTAAAAACCAGAGATCCTGGGTTTTCTGCCTGGGACCAAGGGGCTCCTGCCTAAGCCGCACAGTGGAGAGATTTCCCACTGAGTGGATGGACTGAAAATCCACCCATTTTGCGGGGGCGGGGGGGGGTTGTTTGTTTTGATCTGAAAACATATTCACATGATCCTTACAATGTTTTGAGTATAAAGTTACATTTATAGAGCCTGTTGGAAGTTGTCTCTTATCTTTTGTTAGTTGCTATTAAAGAGTCAGCTGTGATTGTAAAAAAACAAAATCCTAGCAGTTTCCGTTAATTATGAAAGTCAAATCCAAGTCATGAATTTGGATTCCAGGAACTGGGAAATGAAATAGTACCGCCCCACACACCTTAATCTTCCTCGATTTGGAAAATTCTATAAATATTTTAAGCAAGAATTCAATTCAAAATTCAATTAAAATCATATGTATTTTATTGTCACAGGACATAACACATGCTGTTTGTGGTAAAGACTAATATTTATTTTTAAACAACTATACATCTTTTTAATATTTCTGTGCACATGTGCTGAGATCAAATTCAGGGTCTCCACGTGCTAGGCAATTACCTTACCATTGAGCTACAACCCCAGCCCAGAAATCTTTCTTTTTAAATGCATCTGTAAGCTTAAATATTGAGATACTGATGCACAAAATTTGTACGTTGCTTTCTTACTAAATAATGAAACATGATATCTCATCCTTTTCCTTGGATTCCAGATATGGAGAAATAATTTTTACATACTGCAGTATTAAGAAAATATGCTCCCCCCCGCAAAAAAAACAAAAAAAACAAAAAACCAAACCCACCTAGCTAGGTAAATACCCTCCATGGGTTTATGTCAAGGAAGGTGCTCCTTCCATAATTCCCAAGCCTAAGGAATGGCAAGATCCCAACATCTAATCCTTGCCAGCCCCTACGCATAGCTCTGCAAGTGTGATACTAGTGAGACAGGGAGACCTGCCCTGGAGCTGCTGAGAGTCTGGTGGGGACACAAAGGAGTCACAAAGCCTGCAGGTGGTGAAGGGTAGGTTATAGAAAACCCAGGAGCTGGGAAGGGAGGGAGACCGGCTCTGGGCAGGAGGCCAGGAGAGGGAAAGCAGTGGGGAGGCTTGTGTCAGGAAGAGGTAATGCAAGGGTGTGGACCCTGAGGTCCAAAAGAGCTTTGCACTCTTAGGGACTTGAAGTGATTGCCAGTGAGGTTGCCGAGAAAAGGGTGAGATGGAGACGGAGAGCAGGGTAAGCTGAAGATGGAGGGACTCTACGGGAACTGTAGGCACTGAGAGTCACGGGGCTTCAGACACTGCCACATCCTCTGTACTTCCCCAGCAGCTCACAATGCTGCTTTGCCAAGAATTTAAAAAGATACTAGCTGTAGGAGAATCTCCATTTTAGCCAGAAAATGTTAAGTGATCTGTTGGCCATTCTGGGAAGCCTCTGTCCTCAAAGTTCTAAACTGCTGTGTCCCTCCATCCTGCTGGCCATCCTTCATGAACTTGTACTCACAGAGGTATAACTAGGGCATCACAGGAGGATTGTGCTGTCTGCATGGTCCAGAAGGGCTATGCAGAATCCAGAGGGGTACAGAGACAAGATGGTTAACTTTAAAGAAATTCTGGAAATACCTCTGTGTTGGTCAGTATTGCATTGTTGTGACCAAAATACCTGAAAAGAACAACTTAGGGGATGATAGTTTTATTTTGGCTTGTGGTTTTGGAAGTTCAGTCCTTGGTTGGCCAAGTTCATTGCTCTTGCACAAGGTAAGGCAGAACATCATTGCAAAAGGGCATGGTGGAAGAATACTGCTCCATTAATGTCAGTAAAAAAAAAAAGAAAAGAAAAGAAAAGAAAAAGAAAAATCCAGGAAGCAGAGAGAGAAAGGGGAAGGAGGTACAGGAAAGATAAACTCTTCCAGACATGTCTCTACTGACCCACCTGCATTTCACCTTTGAACATTCCTGCATTGACATAGGAGGTTTTTGGGGGGACACCTTATATCCAAACCATAACTACCTTTAAATAAATATTCATTACTTTGCTCTTTTATTCACTTACACATTCAACAAATGTGCCTGAAGTGCTTACTGTGTGCTAGGCAGTGTACTAGGAAAGGAGATACGTGTGTCTAGATCCTTCTATCTAAGGAATACCTTATCTGTGGGAATAAACAATTATCCTAAAGAATAATAAGTAATTGGGTGGGTGACAGGTACTTCACTGTTGAATTCTATCAAATATTTAAAGAGCTAGTACCGGTTTTTCACATCCTCCTCCAAAAAACGTAAAAAGGAGAAAATACTTCCAAACTCAGTTTTTGAGAGTATCATTACCCATATACTAAAGCCAGAAAAGGATGTCCCAAGAAAAGGAAACTATGAGCCAATACTCTTGATGAGCATCAATGCAAAAATCTTCAACAAAATACTGGAAAACTGAATTCATTGAAAAGGATCATTTGCCATGATCAAGTGGGGTTTATTCCTGGAATGCAAGGATGGTTCAATCTACATGATTCATTCAATGTGACCCATCACCTTAACAGAACAAAGGACAAAAACCACATGACCATTTTATTAAATATAGAAAAACTTTTGACAAAAGTTAACATCCTTTTTGATAAAAAAGCATACATTTGATAAAAATTAGGTACAATTTTTACTGCAACCTAAATATCTTTTATGTGATAAACCTACAATACTCCATGGTGAAAAATTAAAAGCCTTTCTCCAAGATTGAGAACAAGATAAAGAAGCCCATTCTTACTGCAGTACTGGCAGTCCTTGCCAGAGCAATTAGGCAAGAGAAAAATGAAAGTCATCTAAATAGGAATGAACCAAGTGAAATTGTCACTGTTTGCTGACAACATGATCTATACATAGAAACCCCTAAAATTCCATCCCCAAACTGTTGGAACTAATAAAAGAATATAGTAAAGTTTCAGGGTTCAAAATCAGCGCACAAACATCAGTAGTGTTTCTCTACACTGATAACAAACTTTCTGAAAAAGAAGCCAAAAGAACAATCTCATTTATAATTGCTTCAATAAAATAAAATACTTAAGAAATCTATCCAAGGAGACCAAAGACTGAAAACTAAAAAAAATTGAAAAAAAAATTGAAGAAAACACAAATGCATGAAAAGACATCCTGTGTTCATGGATTGGAAGAATTAATATTATTAAAAATGTCCAAACTACCCAAAGTGATCTACAGATTCTATGCAATCGCTATCAAAATTCCAATGTTGTTTTTAATAGAAATAGATAAAAATAATCTTAAGATTTATGTAAAACTACAAAAAAGCCCTAACAGAAAAGACACTTGTGAGCAAAAGAGAAAAGCTAGAGGCATCATACTGAGTTTAAACTATGCTACAAAGCAATAATATTTAGAAAAGTGTGGTGTTCACATAGTAACAGACACATTGGGCAATGGAACAGAAAGGGGAACCCAGAAATGAACTCATGTGCCTATGGGCAATTGATTCTTGACAGTGGTGTCAAGAGTACACAATGAGAAAAGGACAGTGTCTTCAATAAACAGTGCTGGGACAAATGATACCCTCATGCAGAAGAATGAAATTGAACTCTTACCTCACACCATATAAAGAGTTAACTAAAATGGATTAAAGATTTAAATATAAGCTCCAAAACTATAAAGCTACTAGAAGAACAAGGGCCTTGGGGGAAGTTCTATGACATGAATCTGGGAAACCATTTTTTAGATTTGACTCAAAAGCGTGGGCAATAAAATCAAAATGAGACAGTGGGGTTATGTCAAACTAAAAAGCTCCTGCAAAGCAAAGGAGACAGCCTATACATTGGGAGAAAATACTTGCAGGCCATAGAGGTGATCAGGAGTTAATATCCAGAATACATAAGGAACTCAACTCTATAGGAGGAAAACAAATAATCCAATTAAGAAATGTGTCAGGGACCTGAATAGATATTTCTTAAACTAGGACATACAGTCAACAGAAGTATGAAAAAATGGTCAACATCACTTGACATTAGGGAAATGCAAATCACACCCATCATAATGATTATTATCAATAGAACGAACGATAACAATTGCGTCAGGGATGGGGAGAAAAATAGAACCTTTGTACGCTGCTGGTGGAAATGGAACTATGTACAGCCAGTATGGAAAACAGCATGGAGATGCCTCATAAAACTAAAAATGGAACTACCATAGGATTCAGCTAAAAATGGAACTACCATAGGATTCAGCAATCGCACCCCTGGGCATTTCCCTGAAGGGTTTGAAATCAGTATGTCCAGGGATGCCTGTGCTCTGGGGCTCACTGCAGCTAAGTTCTGTGATCCATCCAAACGTCCATCAAGGGAAGAGGTAAGGAAAACACGGGGCAAATCCACAGTGGGTTACTACTCAGTCTTTAAAAAAAGAAGGACATTCTGTCATTTTGTACAACACGGATGAACTGGAGAACAATTATGCTAAGTGAAATGAACCAGGCACAGAAAGACAAAGCACATGTTCTCGCTTATCTGTGGAATGTGAAACCATGGGACTCATGGAAGCAGAGAGGAGAATGGTGGCTTCAGAGGTGAGCTGAGGGTGAGAGGGGGTGGGCAGAGGGTCCAAAGCCTCTGACCAGAGGGGTAAGGCAGGGCTTTTTGATGTTGTTGTTTTTAGATGCATTGCACATCATGGTAAATATTGTAAATGATAGCAGGCTGTTCATTTTGAAATCACTTAGAACAGATTTCAAATGTTCTTCCCACAAGAAGGACAAGTATTTGAGGTGGACATGTTAATTAGCTTGATTCAATTATTCCACATTATATTCATAAATCACTTTGTATCCCATAAGTATATGTAATTATAGTTTTCAACTTATAATAAAATTATAATTAGGTATGATGGAAAAAATTAGATTCTTGTTTTCAAGTGTGTCAGTAGGGTGTAGACACAGGTTCCTTAGAAAATCCCAAAGTTTTTCTTCTGTTTTGCTTCTGCATCGACTGTACAGAGAAGATGTCGGGAGGGCCTTGTTCCTCTCTCCTCCTTCTTTCCTCTTCTCTCCTTTCTTCCTCTTTTCCCTTCACCTCTTTCCTTGCTTCACCTCTCACCCACCTTCACCAAGCTTCTGTTTTCATCTCCCTTTCGTGGGGTGGAGAGAACAGACCTGAGATTAGTGTTAAATAGGCTGCTTCTCCCTGAGGAGGTGATTCTGGTCAGCACGTGGTTTTTAGCATCTACGAAATTGACCTGGACACTTTCCATCCCTGGCTCTGGCCTGCTGGGTGCCTCACCCGCCATCAGATCCATTTGGTTCCATTAGAGAATTACAGTCTTGTGTGCTCTGCGGGGCTTAGGGCACCCAACTGCAGACCTAGTCAGCCAGAGCCTCCAGACCTGCAGGACAGCCAAGCGACCCAAGTTGGGACAAGTGGACAGACGTGTGAGACTGTGTTTCTGAAGGGAACTGGGAGAGATGCTGCTGGTGCTTCGTGGCCTTTTGTCATTAGGGTTGGGGGTTGAGTACCTGAACCCACAGACGGTCAGAAGGAGGCTGAGAAGGAAAGAGGTAAGTTCTGGAAGCACCACGTGAAGCTCTGAATGTAGGAGGTGCAGGTGACCATGGCAGCGAATCACCCGCAGGGTCCTTGTGAGGAAGGGGATTCTCCTCTCCACAGTGACCACTTTGAAGACAGGAAACTGAGGCTTGGGGAAGTTGTATGACTAGGCTGCGGTCACTGCTAGAGCCCTGCTGAGACAGCTGCCCCCGGGCCTGCCCACTGCCACGCCCAAGCCTCTAGCTGCTGCTCAGAGCGCATGGCATCAGAGGCCCATTGCCTGCTTCCTTCCTAAGGTCTGGTTATAAAAGGTAGGGGTAGGCACGTCTGAGGAGCACAGTTCACTCAGTGTGTCCACCTGTGCATCAGGTGTGGTTGGGAAGGAAGTTGAGAACAGTGAGGAAAAGACTGTATGCAGCTCGGTGGTGGAGCACGTGGTCAGTGTGCTGGATGCCCAGGTTCAATAGAAAGGAAGGAAGGAGGGGAGGGAGGGAGGGAGGGAGGAAAGGAGGGAAGGAAGGAAGGAAAGAGGGAGGGAGGGAGGGAAGAGCAGGTGCTGGGGGCTCGCTTGTTTGCCTGGAAGCCCATCTCTCCGGCCCATGCATGTCAGGGACCAAGAAGTTCTCATTCTGAGAACATTCTGACCTTTACAATAAGCAGCAGCGCCCCTCCCCCCTCCTGGCTGATAATTCTGACAGTATGGCGCCTATGGTGCCGTCCCTGCTTCTCTTCCGGGACTTCACCTTCCCGCCCTTGCGAACCTCACCTTCCCGCCGGCGCGAACTTGCAGCCTATCAGGAGCCCAATAGAAGAACACAGCCAACCAGGCTGCACCTCGTCATACCCCTCATTCCCTGAGCATATAAATACCCCTGTGTGAACAATAAAAATTTGCAGCTTGATCAGAATTCCTGTCTTGCTGTCACTCCCTGTGTCTCTTGTCCCTTCATTCCTTCTCTCTTAGGTTTGCCGTTCCGCGTTGATGTCCCGCGGGTCGGGACACATGCACGCTTGCTGGGACGCTCAGTCTTGACCTCCTCTTTCCTTCTTCCCAGCTGGCAAGAGACCTCCCTGTTGTCAGAAGCAGGCAGCCCAGTCCTGGTGATGAACCCTGACACTGTCGGGCAGCCCTCTCCTCTGGCCAGCAGAGTGCCAGCTGGAGGAGAGAAGGCCAGGTCAGGAGGTGGCCTGCTGTGAGCATGGCTTTGTGGAGATCTCTCCAGAGGTCCTGATGAGTTGATGGATTTCCGTGTCAGCTTGAGAGATACCAGTCACTGTCCCCAGAGGTTCTGGGAGGGCAGAGGGCAGGTGGCGGTTGGCCTGAGGAGATAACCCGCTCCCTCTCCAGAGTGGGCATGTTCAAAGAGGGCACCATGGGCAGTAACCAGGTAGGATTTGAAAGAGAGGGATAGGGCTTCCTGGTTCACCTTCTGAACATCAGCACTAAACTCTCAGACAGGAGGAGTTAACATGTGAGTTTCTTCTAGACGGCCATAAAGGGCTCGTTCTCGAGATATGGACCAAGACTGTAACACATCAATGTATAGTTATACATTGCATATTAAAAGGTGAATATTTCCACTAATTAGAACAAATAAAATTTATTTATTTTTTTAAGAAAGGTGAATATTTCTGATATCAATTCACCCCCGGTGTCTGGTTTCAATCTGCAGTTCCTCCTGGTGGAGGCTGTGGGACACTGGTTTCTGGTCTTCTTCCCTGCCCTTGATGCACCTGATTTATTTCATTTGCCCAAGGACCCCATGACCCACATCTCTCTGATGAAGACTCCCGGGCCCTGGTGATTGGCGCTCTGTTTATGAGCTTGCTCAAAAATGCGCAGAATCTTCAAATTCCAACCTTTACCCGTTGTGCTCATGGGAGGCTCTTCCTGATGTTCATTCTGCTCGGCCACTTGCAGATGGACCACCCAGCCCGAGCATGGAGACTCTCTGGCCCCGAGCTTCGGGTCTGGCTTCTCGGGCATGGTCCAGACTGTCTGCATCACCTTCAGCTCACCTGTGCCTCCCAGCACCACCTTCTCAGGAAAGTAGGGCGTCCAGTTTAACTCATGGCTCCTGCGTGCTCTCGAGCCAGACGCTACGTGGCACGTGTCTCAGGTTATTTCCATTCCAGAAATCCTTCTCAGAGGTGACATACTTTTGCCCAAGAAGACACATAGCTAGGAGGTGGTATCTCGGAGATGCTAACCTGGATCTCCCCCACATCACAGGGCTCTTCAACTCTGGCGCCTTCTGCTGCTTCCCGGGAGGGGGCTGTTCGTCCAAGACCTGCGACTGCCCAAGTGGCATGCACAGCAGTGACGGGGGCAGGTGTGACAGAATAAGGGGAGACTCCTCCTGCTGGTTTTCCCGTCATGTCTCTCCAAGAGGATTCTGACAGTGCATGATAAATACTGCCAAGACTGTAAAGCCACTGAAAAGAAAACGAATGTTTAAGAGACTTGCAATATGAATTAAGATTTTCATCCCAGCAGAGTTTGTCTGAGATCACATGCATCTGAGCAGGGATTTAACTCTATGCTTCTGGGCAACTCAAGATAAGGGGTAACGTCATAGGTTCTAATAATTTTATTACCTACTCTACCAGCTTTGCTCACGTCTACTGTGCACAGTCCACCTTGTGGAGCTACATTTCTCTCTCTTAATGTTCTTAGGTATTTGTTAGATATCTTTGTTCCTAGGGTGGTGGAATTTCCTTGTGCTGTCTTTCATCTATTGTGATTTGTGGTGGTCAACTTAACGGTCCTTCAGTCTTGAAAGGCACGTCTTCAAATTATGGTACATTTTCCTGAAATTTTGTCTTTAATAAGTTGAGTGCCTCCATTTTTTTCATTTCTCTTGCCAGACTTCCTGGTATTTAGATATTTGATCTCCCGGGCCACAGACCCATCTTCCTTAATTTTTTCTTATTTATTTTCTATTTCTTTGCCCTTTTATTCTGTCTTTTTTTTTTTTCAGGGGAGGTCCTGGGAACTGAACCCAGGGTGCCCTACCACTGAGCTACACCTCCAGCATTTTTATTTTTTATTTTGAGGCAGAGTCTGCTAAGTTGCTGAGGCCGGTTTTGAACGTGGGATCTTGCTGCCTCGGTCTCCCTCGTAGCTGGGATTATAGGCATGTGCTGGAGTGCCTGGCTGCTCTGCCTCTTCCACTGAATGTTTGAATTTCTGTGAGTGTATTTCTATTATTCGGCCCCTGTGCCTGGGTGACGGCATCCATATGCCCAGCTCTGCACCTTGCTTTTTGTATAAACAGAACGTCCTGGAGAAGGTCCAGAACCGATCACTGTGTGCAGCCTTCTCTTAAGTGGAGGGCAGTGCTGCATCACAGGGCGCGTGTTGCTCTGAAGCAGAACAGTGTGAATTGATTGTGGTTCATTGCTAACAGAGGTGGGAAGGCGTGGGGTACGGAAAAGCAAGGACGTGTCAAGGTAAGAATCAGCAACTCAGGCCAGGAAGTGTATCGGTGCTCTGGAGAGACCGTGGCCTCAGAGTCAAGTGAAGCATGGATTGCTTTTCCAAGGGCTTTTACTCCAAAGCTCCAGACTCAAGGTCGAGGAGGAACATGGTGACATCTGTCCTTCAGAAGGGTCCAGGATGTAGGATAACCCAGAAGGGGAGAAGACCCAGATCGGGGAGGCAGTTGAATGCTTGTTTCAGACTTCAGATCCAGAAGTGATGAGCGTTGGGATGAGGAAAACCCCACCTCACCTGCTCTTGGTTGACTTAACCTCTGGTTTTGGAGGTCAGCCAGCTGGGCATTGCTAGTCTCCCTCCTGCTCTGCTGTAGGTCGCACCTCTGACTGTGGGTTATCGGATAACGGTGCCTAGGTCACTCTTCAGGGACCTGAGGCAGTTTTCGCTGCAAACACTGACCTTTCACTTGGGCCTGCGGATGCCTCAGGGGGACTGGACCCGGTCGAAAGGCGTGGCCTCTATCCTCATGTGTCTGTCCCCTTGGCCGCCTTAACCTTTGGGTCAGATTCTACTCAGCCCTCCTCAGACCTGTTGAACCCTGGAGAAGTGTTCTGTCCAACACTGTGACGTAAGGTTAACATGACCTGTACTTGCCTAGACCCTCTCTCCTCCACCTTCTCTACCACCCACCATGACTGGAAACACCAGACCATGAGAGCATGAAAAGAGGTGGCCCCAACTTCCAGGAAGACCTCCATCTATTCCCAGGAAAAACATGAGTATTTGTCCTTAGTAACCTGTCCCTCTCCTCCTTAGTTCAACCCTCTGTCTGTTACCTTCAACCCCTGGAGCTGAGAAGCTGCTTTGTGAGCAGAGTTACCTCTTCTCTGATCTTTGGCCACCAAGTGAATTCTTTCCTTCCCCCAACACCCATCTCTCTGACAATGGAATTTCCATGGAATGAGCCTCTAAACCTGGAATTGTTAACACCATGACTGTGGGAATAGAGCAGAGGACTCAGGTGGTGGTTTTAGACACCATGGAGCGGGGAGCTGTCCAGTGCCGTGGCTGTGAAGGAACAGGGGACAAGGATAGGTCCACCATGATGCATCAGGTCACCTGCTTCATAGGGTGAAGGAACCCACAGGAGGAGTAGTCCAGGGGCAATGGTAGGGTCAGGCTGGACCCGTTGAGTCTGACGTATTTATGGTACATCCACATTGAAGTGCTTTATCTGGAGGGGGCTGATTCCTAACTGGGAGGTGTGGGCTGAAGTGGTAGATTTGGGTTCATGGGGACTTGGAAAAAGTCATTTACCTACAAATGTCTTGGCTCTCCCTCTCTCTCTAGGCTTCCCTCTCCTGCCACCCCCACCTCCCTGAGCACATCTGGCAGGTACCCCAGGCATCTATGGGCAAGTTGCTCTATTTGACAGGTGGCTCCCTGGGTCTTCTTGACAGTCAGTTTCCCACCTCTTTCCATCTCTGGAAGCATCTCTCTCTGATCACCTGTCTCCATTGGAGCCTCCCCAACAGTTACCCACCGGCTTTGCCTGCTTTATCAAGTCCTGCCATTATTATTGTGTGACTTCATGGCATCAGTCATTCATTAATCTGTCTAGTGCTTGGTCCTGGTCCTCTGTCCCCTGCACTAGGAGGTAAGGTCCATGACAGCGGAAACTACTGTCCTGTGTCCTATTCACAGGCCCCATGACTCTCCCTGCAAGTAGACGGTGCTCCAGAGACATTTGTACAGTGAACAGAAGAGCAACCAAAGAGGAACTGAGACGCGGCTGAGGAGGTGCAGTCGGAGAGACAGAAGGAAGTCAGAGTGGACAGGCCCTGAGGGCCAGCGCAGGAAGGATTTCAAGTAGAGGAAGTGTGGGCTGCATCAGGGGACAGTGAGGAGCAGCGATGGCAAGGCAGCACAGCACCTAGTGGACACGCAACAGGAAGGTCCTGGGCCAGTTAACAGGGCCATGTTGGAGGGGCCGTGGGTGGAACAAGGAGTGGACAAGAGACTGGCTTCGAGTGGCTGAAGATAGGACAGTAGCTAGGGGTGACCAATCTTCTCGATTTTGTTTTCCAAGTTGTTTGTTGGTTTTGTAATGTACAAAGCTGCTCCCCCGCCCTTTCTGTTACAGCCGTTTCCCCGCCTCCCAACCACTTGTCAGTCTGTGAACATCCTAGCTAGCTGCTGGTTCATCAGTCAGCTTGCAAGTGTCCTTCTCCGATATTGGTCCCCTGTTAGCCTGGCGGGATTCAATGGCTTTATTGTAGCTACCCCGCCATCTTTCCTCATCCTTCTCTCTCTCCTCCTCACTTTCTCTATCCTCCTGGCTTTCACACTCTCTTGCGTGCGCCCTTTCTCGTTCCCTTTCTTTTCCTCTCATTTTCTCTCTTACCCTGCAGGGAGACACTCTGTTTGCTTCATAAACTCCCTTACGTGATTTCCTGTGTCCAGTGTGGTTTCCGTGGGATTCCTTACAGGTTTAGGAGTCAACAGACAAAGAAATGGGAGGGGGCAGACCGAATGGGAGCAGGGAGGCTGTCCTTTCAAAGGCAGGCGCTGAGATGTGGCCATGCAGCTGGGACAGAGGCTCTGCCTCCCCCTCTCCATTTTCAGCCATTTACCAGTCTGAGGAGTGATCTGGGTCGGATGCCTCCCCGCCCCACCCCTCTGCTGCTCCCGAGAGCCCTTAAGTGCTGTTCTGACAAAACTGGCCTCCACACGCATCCGTTCTCATGCGCTCTAAGTCGCATTTGCAGGTTCGGCCAAGTTCGAGGTGGAGTGAGGGGGCCTCTAGTCCTGACTTGTCAGGTCGGAGTCCTCACGTTGGCCAGTTCACCTGAGTGTCGCCTTACCTCCCTTGTGAGTCTGGCTGTCTGTCACAGCTGCAGACCACTGAGGTCCCTTCCTTTTCCTGCTCCAAAGCCTGCCTGTCAGGAAAACACAGTCATCCCAGTTAGAGAATCAGTTGGAGAGAAAAAGATGGGACTTCCCATCTCTTTCCTCCTGAGAACTTCCAGACAAGATGGTGCACAAGATGTGCACAGGAGTCACTGTCCCACGTTCCCATCTGCTGCCAAGTCACGTGTGGAACACAGAGAAGGAGTCCATGTCAGCCCAGGGAAATGAAGGAGGATGCTGTGAGGTGAACAGGCCTCCTCTGCCGCATGCTCCCGCCATGGTAACTGTGCTGCCCCAGGCCAAATCAACAGGGCCAAGTGGCCAAGGTCTGAAACCCCTCCTTTCAGTGATTCATCTTAGGTATTTTGTCACCTGATGGAAAGCCAACCCCTACACAGGCCAAGAACAGTGATGGTGATTATGGGTCCAGATTAAAGTATCATAGGTGGGGTGGGGAGGAAGAAATCTCATAACAAATCCACTGTTTTCCTATAGAAGGATAAATACGGCTCATTTTCTCTTAACTTTGATGGCTAGTTTCCATTAACTCTAGAAATGAGTTTTTAAATCTGTCTTGCAGTCATTATTAGAATGAGAACACTTGCTTTACAGACCTCCACGGAAGTCCACACAGGGAAGGAATGGCAGGGGCGGAGCACACCTCTCAAGTACGATCAAATGGGATGGAGAGGAAGCATCCAGGAAACAGGCAACCGAGCAGGACCAGACAAACCGCCATCATGTGCACTCACAGGTTAGTTCTTCTTAAGAAAAAGGGGAATATTGAACTAATCAATTCCAGGGATCAGCTGCTTACAAGTATGACTACACCATGAACACAAAAGCCGGGATTATTAAAGGCGGGCATGCATCAGGCAACTGAGAACCACAGAGGACGCCAGGCAGGATGTGTTAGCATCACTCAGTTCAAAGTGAAGCCCACTTGGGAAGGTGGCAGCGGCTTGCTCTGATTGAGAAGAGGCAATCAACGCTCTCCCCAGGGGATCTCATCTCACTCCCAGGTTAATTATCATCTCCATGCTAATGAACCCCAGTTTACATCTCAGGCCAGATCCAGTCTGTCACTTCCACACCCCAATTTCAGTTGTCTGTTAACCACCCCTACCAGGCCATGCCATCCCTAACAGATGCAAGTTCCAGCAAGAGTGGCGAGCTGCTCTGTTTGCCCAGGACCGAGGGCTCTCCTGGGACATGGGGTTTTCAGCACAGACTGGGACAATCCTAGGAAAACTAAGACAGTTGGTCATACCAAGTCCCTCTGTCCCAGGGACACCTGTTGCTTTGCTCTGTGATGCACAGATGGGAATCCCAGGCCATTTCTGTCTCCTTTACCTGGAAGTTCAAGGAGGGCCAAGGCTGTGCCAGGGTCTGCTTGCCTCTGTGTCTGTGGACGGAAGGAGAGAAGGAGTGAGCGCTGGCCTAATAGTCAAGACCCTTCGCCAGAACATGTAAGACAGCTTCCAAATAATTTACTCCTTGAAGTATTTTTTTTAATTATAAAACAAAACAAAATCCATTTTCGTGTGTGTGCACACGCGAGTACCCCTGTGTGCAGCCTTCCGTGAGGCCATTCTCTACGGAAATCTTGAACCCTCCGCTCCTAACAACTCTGCCACAGCCTTCCATTTACTTGACTTCACAAGGGTTTAACTCTTACAATGCATTTTAGTTTCCCAAGAATTTGGCATTTGTTCCACTTTGAATAACTTTGGATCCCCTAGAGATTCTCCATTATTACTAAGGAAAGATGCTTTTCTCTTTCTTTTTTCTTTCTCTCTTGCAGCACTGGGATGGAGCGCTGGGCTCCAAGTGCCCTACCACTGAGCCACACTCCAGCCCTGGTGTTCCCTCTTGATGGAGGCATTGCTGCTCATGAAACCATTCATAGAAACACTTTCTCTTCCCTAAATATTTATTAATGAAATATTTTTATTGCCAAACATGCCTTCTAAATATTTACTTCAAAGGGGTCCTCTTGCAAAGCTCTGTTTATAAAACTGCCAGGGGAGAGTGTGAGCAACTTTGACTAGAATCACTCGGCGCTGGGGAGATTTTAACAACAGCAGCGAGAGGCTGTTTGGTTATTGGCCGTGTTGCAAAATGACGGATCTGGTTCTGTCACGTTCTGTGTGGTTCTAATGTTTACAATGCTCAGCCGAGAGTAGGTGCACGTGATACCTGCTCGAAGGCATCTGGCGGTAACAGTTGCGTGAAAGCAGAGAAAGAGGCGGATCCCTGGTTTGGCTCACTGCCTGTGAAGGCTGACGGACACAACTGGGCTCTCGGTCTGGGATGGATGTCGTGTGGAGGCCCACTCGGTGCCTGTCCACATCTGTGCCACTCTGGAGCTCCCAGCTCTTCGTATTTCAGGTCCCCGCTCCCGTGTTAACAGCTCACTGAAGAGAGATCACCAAGAGGCAAAGTGACAGCTTCCCAAGGAGGCTTTACTGGGGCTTGTGCTGGGGCACAATGGAGGCAGTGCCTGGTCAGGATTTCTGCACCATCAGAGCTTTGCTCTTGGCACCTGGTTTGCACTTGGTGCAGTGATCTGCACATGTGGGCTGGTCCACCTCGTCTGCTTGCAGAAGGTTGCTGAGGGGCTCACTACCGGCTCCCCCAGGAGTCACATGTGGGTCAAGTTCAGGTATGTAGCGCAGGCTGAGGTTGCAGGGAAGCTTGGGGAGGCCACAGCTCCCGAACCACTGTCATTGGTTTCGGATTCTCGAAAGCAGCTTGTGTTAGGCAGGACACCTTGGTGAGGGCATCCGGCTCTCCCTGCTGTCCCACCTAACGCCGGCCTCCTGGGCTCCGGGCCTGGGCCAGCACACACACATGCATGTGCCACTCACAGGTTAGGCAAGCCTTGCATTCCTTGCTTCCTTTTGACAACTTTTTCTCTTCCTAGTTGTCCACTTGGGTCCCCATTTTGGCAGAACAGCACAGCCTCTGAGTACCAGGATGGCCACGTTGGATTTAAATATTTAGGCAGCTTTCTGCCTGCACGCAGTTGGTTCTGACCAGTCTTTGGCTGGTGATCCAACGTAACTGGGTCAGCACTTGACTTGTAAGAGAGAATGGGTTTGCTCAAGCGAGCTCACACACGCGTCTCCTAGGAGAGTCTAGACTTGGGTTTTGAGTATGCAGTTAGTGTACACAATCAACGCCACCTTTTTGGGAGGAGATAAGCGTGTTACTTGGAATGAGGTGGGTCATTTTATTACACGCTTTAGTCATCTCGGTCGAGGTGCTGCAGTGCGTAGGGGCTTCTATGGGGCTGGTGTTTACTCGGGTAACTTGTCATTGGCAACATACAAAGTACCAAAGTTGGCACACAGTCTACTTTGAATCAAATCAGACATGTCACCTCCTCAGCCTCATTCTACTCCCTCTCCTGCCTTGTTTGACTCTGCTGGGTGGGGAGGAGGTTGGAGGGACACCCAGCAGGCAGGGGCTTGCTCCCGTGCCCAGGCAAACCCACGGGACTACCACACCTTGAACGTCACCTGGTCTTATGTGACTCTGGGAGTCACTCCTGTATTGTGTCACCTGTTTTCCAAAAGGGCTTCCAGCTCTCCCTTCTCTGTGAGGTGCAAGAGGCAGTTCTGGGAAAGGCGCTCAGCATCTGGGTTGGGCCTGGAGACCTGTAAGCAGAGCTACAGGAAGTGGCTTATTATAAGATTCATATTTGGTAATGGGTCCATGTACTTTATAAAACTAAATTATTTGTGCTGATGGACGAGGTAATGAGAAGATAATGCAAAATGGACACAAAGTCTAATGGTCTTTATTTTTAGCTTTTGAGTCTCTGTGTGGCTCCAGCCCCTTGTCATACCAAGTTCCATTTTCCTGGGACAGTGCCACCTGCAGGTTTCCATCTGTGCTGAGTGAGCACCAGCTCGTCCCAGGAAACGTCTCCCAGATGCCTAAAAAGAAAACCTGGAATTTAAAATTTCTTGACAAAGTACACAAAGTGGATAACCTACATTCCCTTTGTTGGGTGTTGGTTAAAAACAAACAAGCAAACAAACAAAACCAACACCGTATCCAAGTAAACAGAAATGCAAGTGTTTATCAAGGTACCAACAGAGAGAGGTCGCACTGTTTTGTGAACTGACCACCTAATGAACTGGTTCATTACTCATCCTGCTGGAAAATGTTCCCAGATGTCTGTGGGAGTTTGTCTAAAATTAAGTATTCTTTGAATAACAATGTTTACCACTCAAATTCACCTAGCAGTTACTCTTCAATTGCCATCTGGTACCCACAAATTTTTACCTTTAACTGTTACTAAAAAATTTAATTGCTCCAATTTTGGCTCATGTATTTCCCCATCTTTTCAGTTATAGGGTCTGTTTCAGTCAGGTTTTTGTTTTTTTGTTGCTGTGACCAAAGACCTGGTAAGAACATAGAGGAGGAAAAGTTTATTTTGGTTCCTGGTTTCAGAGGTTCAGTCCTTAGTAGGCTGACTCTATAGCTCTGGGCCTGAAGTGGGGCAGAACATCATGGTGGACGAGTAGTGGAGGAAGGAAGCTCAGAACATGTCAGCCAGGCTGTGGAAAGAGAACCTCGCTCACCAGAAGCAAAATAGAAACCCCAGAGGCACAATCCAGTGACCTACCTCCTCCAGCCACTCCTTACTCGCTCAGAGTTACCACCCATCATCCATTCAGGTGGATCCAGTCACCTATTAGGTTACGATTCTCATAATCTAATCATTCCACCTCTGAATGTCCTTGCATTGTGCCACACAAGATCTTTTGTGGGACACCATATATCCGAACTACAGCAGGGACTATGTCTTTTACTACTGGAACTCTCTGGTGCACCAAGAACAGAGTATGCAGAGTAGAGTCCAATTTGCTGCTCTTCTCTCAGAAAAAGCCATAGAATAGACCTTAAGATCACTTGTCCATGAAACTCTTGAAGGTCAATGCCATCCAATGCTGAGTCTCTTTTCCTACCTCCCAGACCAGCCTGTTTCCGCATTACAGATGCATGAGGATCCTCATTGCTAGTGGCCTGGGTACGTCAGAGCTTTTGGCAGGTCTGAATGGAAACCCACCTGTCGGAGACTTCCAGTGTTGGTGCTGTGCCTGGCCCCTGGGCATACACATGATTGCCACCTTCCTCTTCTGATGAAAGCCCTTTTTAGGTTCAAGGGGAGCCCTTGTTCCTCCATGAAGTCCTCTCTGACCTGAGCTCCCAAAGACCACAATTTCTTCCCACCCTGTTTGAAATTATTCCAAGTCCATTTCCTCTCTAACCATGGCCACTGGAGGTTTTCCTCATGTTGCCCAGGACTGTGATCTCCTCTGAATATCTGACAAAAACATCTTTTGAACATAATAGGGAGGACAGCCCACCCTCACTACAGCAGCTCCGTCCAGAACAGGTGGCTCCCAGCCAGCCAGGGCCACCCTTGCTTTCTGACTGCCTGGCAAGTGATGGAGGCTCCTCCCACCACAGGGACCAGCCTGGGCTTTGAGTCGAGAGCCACAGAAGGGCCAGCAGGATGCTCTTCCCAGGCAGTGAGGGTGGTGCCTGGGCTCAGTGGTGGTGGTGGGACTGTCCTACCAGTCTGCTGGGGCCATCAGTCCCTGCTCTGTTCCTGCCCACTTCTTTTCCAGCCCATCCAGTATTTCTGCATGACACTCAACATTATTCTGTAAGTGATTTTTCTGCTTAAATCAGTCAGTCAGTTTCTAGCCCAGAATCTTGACCTATTGTACGCAGCACTGGTCAATGCCTGAGCGTCCTGGTGTGAAGCTGAGTTCTAGCTTCCCATCACCTGGTGTCCCACCTATGCAACCTCAGGTATCAACCACCGCCTATGGAGAATGAGGTAATGATAGTAATCCTGGTTTCAAGGATTTGCCATTGAATAATTAAATAAGTCCATTATGTAATTATATATCGTGTTGGTTTGCTTGGGCTGCTGTAACACAGGACCACAAACTGGCTGGACTCCATATCAGACATGTATTTGCTCACGGTTCTGGAGCCTGGGAGAGTGAGATAGGTGGGGAGGGTTGTTCCTCTAGCTGTCCTCCTTCATCACAGATAGCCTCTTGTTCTGGTGGCTTCACCTGGTCTCCTCCAGGTATCTCTATCTTAATTCCCTCTTGTTATGAGGACAATAGATGGTACTGGGACCACGGCTGACCTCATTTTAACATAGTGATCCCGAAGTTGCTGTCTCCACACAGAGTGCTATTCAGAGGGATGGGGGATCAGGAAGTTTGAGGGGACAAAAATTCTTCCCGCAATAAATGTCATCCCAAGTGCAGAGAATGCCCTGCGTCTGACCCGCTGGAAACGTTTGATCCACATCACACCACCATTCCCCCTGGGGTAGACACAATGGGTCCCTGGCCTGGGTTTTGGAAACTTCATCTCATGGCTGGAGAATGCTGCAGGGCTGTGCTTGGCAGATGGGCATGTGATGTGGTGTCATCGTCCTATGGCCCGTCACTCTGCTGGCATTGCCAAAGGGTCTGATGCGAGATGGGGAGGCTGACAGGTCAAGCCGCCGCCTTCCCTTGGCTCTGGAGCGTGGATCCTCCTCTGGAGGATGAGCGCAGCAGCAGCACGGGTCTTCAGTGTCGGGGGGCTCTGAACTTGGACAGCTGTGGAGTTCCCTTGCCCAGTGCATCACAGGAAGGAGGTGCTGTTCACTGGGCTGAGTCTTGGGACTTGGGAGGCACAGGGGACAGCTGTCAGCCCCACGTGCCATTGGAGAAGCTGGTTTCTGCTGAGTGGGTCCCCGTGGGACTTCCCCTGGGGTCCTGAGAACAGCAGATAACATTGGGCTGTTTTTTGCACCAAAATGATCTCCCAAATCTGGCAGGGGCTCTTGAGCACATTCCCAGTGGACCCAGCTCAGCCCTGGAACACTAGCCAGAGAACTGGGAGGTTGCCGGCTGAGACCTGTGTGGCTTTGCCAGTTCCCTTTCTTCTTTTTAATCCCCTGATGACAAAAGTCATGCAGATGAGCACATTTTTTAGAGAAATGGAAGGTGAATCAGGAGCAAATTACAAAATGCTCGTGATTCCTCATTCTCTGTTTCTTAAAATAGGCTGAAAATACAACTCTGCATATTGCAGTCTTGCTGTTCTGGCTACAGGCTTATGATCTGAGATTATGTTTGGAAGCAAATTTTAAATGAGGGTCCTCTGATGCTCCCAGAATCTTCCCTCAGAAGTGGACTGGGGTGGATGCTGCCCATCCCCGCCCCCTCTTGGCCGTGGCCAGCTCTGGGAGAGCTCTGCAGAGTGCGGGCCCTGCATTCCCACTCTCTAACATCTAACACCCCCAAACGGGATTGATGTGCAATCTGAACGCACAGCCTTTCCAGTTCCACAGCAAACCGCATTGTCAAAATGATGGGCCATTCACTTGGCTGGGTACTGGGGATTTGAAATCAAATGTCACAGCCTAATTAGGATGGATCTCAGAATAAGTTAGGTATGGCTGGAGGTGTTTACATCACCACAGAAACTGGAAGCTTCTAACTCTTGGAAAGTAGAATAATTAGGATCCTATTCTACTAGAATCCTGGAAATCCAGTGTTCTTAAGGAACAGCTGCATATATCATCTATCTATCTATCTATCTATCTATCTATCTATCTATCTAATTTATCTATCAAATCTTCCTCTATATAAATAAGAAATTATAAATTTAAGAAAAATACTGTGATAAGCTATCTGATAAAAATTTAAAACCTGAAGGTTGTTGGATGGAAAGTACAAAAGGACAAAAAGAGAGCTAATCTGCTTGTTTTAGAGAAATGTACAGGAGAATAGGAGAGAGCAACACGGGTCGCAGGGTGAGGAGCCATGTGTGTCTGCGATGTGGAAATGGAGGCCAGGTGTCTAGGAACTGGAATGTTGCATCATATTTTAGGAACTACTTTTAAATGTTGGAAGATAACATGCATTCAGAAAACAGCACAAAACATGAATGCATGTTTAATAAATAACGATGAAGTCAGCAACCCTGCCCGGGTGGAGGGCGAGAATATTCCGGGACCACGAGCCCAGGCTGCTCACCTTGGAGAGATGCCCAGGGATAGAATGGTGGCATAGGGCAGGTCTGTGTTCGACTCCATCAGAACCTGCCAAGTGGTCTGCCAACGAGGGGGCCTCCTTCTGACTCCACGGTCACCTACCTCCTCCCCAAGATGGGCACTGCCAATCATTTTGATATCAGTCCTTTCAGTGGGTGTGGAGTGGCTTTCACGATGCCATTAATTCACATTCCCTGGTGGATAAAGATAACGAGTAACTTTTCATAAACTTTTCTTTTTCCATCCTTGTGTCTTCTTCTGTGAAGAGTCCATCCATTACCCTATGTAAGTGTATGATTGCACAAATGGTATGCCTCTACTTCATGTACAGAGAAACAAGATGAATCCCATTTGTTTACAATAAAGATAAACTTTAAAAAAAGAGTCTATCCAAATATTGTGTTCATTTTTTAAAAAATGGGTTTGGTCTCATTTTTTAGTTGTAAGAGTTCTTTATGTATACTTGGTACAAATTCTTCACCAGAGAATTGTGGTATTTTTCTCTCAGTCTGCAACTTGCCCCTTACTTTTCCTAAATCTTCAGAGCAGATTTTAATTTTGATGAAGTCTAGTTTATTAATATTTATTTTCTGGTATATGTGTTTTGCAATCCTGGGTCTCTTGTAGCCTGAGCTGAGGTTCTGTATTTTTCCAGGAGGATACTCTAGTTGTTGAAGTACCATTTGCTGAAAAGACCATCTTTTCTCTACTGAGTTCCTCAGTGCCTTTGTTGAAAGTCAGTCCGCCATGCCTCTGGTCTGGTTCTCTGTTCCTTTCCGTCTCTCTAGACGTCTTCTTTGTGCCAATGCCATATTCCGGATGAACACGCCTATCATCTTGAAATCAGGCGAGTTAGCCCCCAGTTGCTTCTCTTTTCAATGTTGTCTTGGCGTTTGTAAGCTCTTTGAACCCAAATGAATCCTAGGATCAGCTTGTATATTGTTAGATATGGAAAATGAAAAATCCCAAGAGAGTGTGGCCTGAGAAAAGGAAGTGAAAAAGAAAGCCGCACATTGATGGCTTTCATCTCTTTCAAGATAAATCCTTTGCAGATGCTGGCCACAGGTGGGGAGAAAGTGTCTCATCAAACCAAGAATGAGAGTCTCTGGGAAACGTTATTCTCTTCCGAGACAAATCCTCTCCAGGTGCTGGCCTCAGACACCCTCCACCCAAAAACCCCAATCCTGAGTGCCCGAACAGACGCGCTCACTAAACCACCTCTCAGCGTAACCTATATAAGCCCAAACTCCCCCTTTGGCCAGTGGCTCATTTTCCACTGGAACGTGGGTTCCTCAGAGGTGTGTCACCCCATTCCTGCATGAAACTTCGCTCCTGAATGAAAGACTGAGAGGATCTGTGAAGTATGTGCCCAGCTCAGCCTTTTGGGTTAACATATATCACATGATCTTGCTTCATTCATTTGGAAGTTCTAGTAGCTTTGCAATTGGAATCTGGAATTTCCCTATGAACAGCACTGTAAGCCACCATGGTGTGATGGACACTGGAGAACCCTCCACTCAGTGTGAGCCAGCACACATTCATATAGTGAAGAAGTTCCAGTCCAAACCCAAAAGCCCGAGACTGAGTGGCGGTGCCGGCATAAGCCCAGCCCAAGTCGCGGAAGGCCTAAGAACCAGGAGCACCATGTCTAAGAGAGGAGAAGGCGGGTGTCTCAGCTCAAGAATGGAGAGCAGCAAATGTGCCCTTCCCCTGCCTTTTGGTCCCAGTCAGGCCCTCAGTGTGTTGGGTGAGGGCTGCCCACACTGGTGAGGGCAGGTCTTTGCTCGGCCTGCTGGTTCCAACCCTGATCTCTTCTGGAAACAACCTCGCAGACACACCCAGCGGCAGAGTTTAACCTGCTGCCTGGGCATCACTTCCGGCAAGCTGACACACAAAACCAACCAAGCAGTCACTTTCTAATACAGAGCGGAGCTCAGTGGAGGAGAGGCACTATGCGGCTAAATAGACAGTTAAGGGACAGGTAGTAACCCAGCTCTCGGGACAGAGAGGCAGAGCACAGTGGAGAGTAGCGTGGAGGTGAACCCCAGACATGCCAGTTGTCCCCAGCGCCCCAAGGGAAGGCACGATTTCAGAGCTCTGAAGGAAGTGCAGACACGAACAATGTAAAGCCCTGCCAAGATTCCACGGGGGAGAAACTATTTCTAGTGTTTCTGCTGAAGAGTTGGTGCCAGGGCTGGTCGGGAGCTTGTTCTGTCAAGCGGAGTCAAGCGGAGTCAAGCGGAGTAAGCAGATGTGTCTGAATTTGGTCTCTTATGATGGCTGGACAAGATCTGCCTTCCCCATTGGCCTCTATTAGAGACCCTCTGGGGGGCATATATCATCTTGGCTGAAGCCAACAAGCCTCAGACCAAGGAAGTCATGGTTTGCTTGTGGAGCACCTCATGACACCCCCAGCTGTCCCATTAGTGTAAGAGGGATAGAAATGGAGTCCTTTTCTCATGGGTGTCCATACAGACTTTTCCCTCTTTTGGGGGGAGCTGAGGATCCAACCCAGGGCCTTGCGCATGCTAAGCTCCTGCTGCATCTGCCACTCAGTGACTCCCTCGGTCCCATAAAGATTTTGAATGGGGAAGTGAGGCTTGTCTAAGAAGGAAATATTTAACCCTGGGGATACTCTAATGTCTTTGGGTGAAAAGGTCATAAAGGTTTCTGTCTCAGCCCAGAGACCTTTAAGGCAGGAGAAGAAGGACACACAGTGTTGTCTTCATTGCTTTGTGTCTAACTTGCTTCTTGGACACATCTCAGATCAGGACAAGTTGGTCACTGTAGGTGCAGGCACAGGCTAGGCAGGCCCTCCTCATTTTCCTGAGGCTCAGTGTCCTCCTGGGGAGGCTCAGACCTGTTGACCACTGTGGTATGCCACCCACTCCAAGGCTTGAGTCCTTCACGACTGGGTGGAGTTGAGCCTGAGACAAAGATCCAGCCTTCTGTGTGGGCCATGCCTCTGAAGGGAGCTCAGGACTTCCTGAGATGTTTCTCAAATGAATCACCCGTTCACCAGAACCTTGTTCAGGAACCAGTGCTAGCAGATCAACTGAGACTCCACCATAAAGCCTCTCGCTTTCACTCGTTGCATGCAGATAAAGATTGGGAGTAAGGAAAGAAAAGTTTGCAAGGACTACCAAAGTTTACTTGGGAGAGGAACAAGGAGGCTGAGCTGGAATCTGAGCTTTGTTCACCCATGTTTAGACACTTAGTCATGGATTATCATGGGACACAGGAATCTGAACAGCTCTCCATCAGGGTTTCCTGGGAAATTCCCAGCAAGGCCTGGGGGTGAGTGGGGTGGGGAGGCTGGGGAGGGTGTGGGGGAGGCTGGGGAGGGTGTGAGGAAGGCTTGGGAGAGGTGGTGGTCAAAGCAAAACAAAGAGACCTGAGAAAGACCACATTGTGCTCATAATTTGACTTCCACAGTGGCGTTACCTGGACCTTATCCTTATACAACTCTTCAAACTTAACAAAATACTTTTCTTTTTACTATTAATATTTTCTGTTGTGTAAATACAAGTGTACAACACGATGTTTGTCACACATAGTGAGAAAGTTACTGTAGTCCAGCAAATTGACATATCCATCACCTTGCATAGTGACCTAGTTTGTATTGTAGAAACTTCGGATGACGTCCAGAATACTAAATAATATTGTAACAGTTGTCCTCATGTTGAACCTTAGATTCCTGAACCAGTTCGTCCCACGGATCTGCAAATTAGTCCCCTCTACCCATCACCTCTCCAGCTCCTCCTGCTATTCACCTGCCCTGCCGTAGCGACCATTTCACAAGCATGTTTTAGGCATCAGTTTACCGCTCCGTCCATAATGTACGCAGGAGCTACTTGTTTTAAGGTGAGACAGTAAGTATTCCATTATATAGATGAGAAGAACCCTCATTAAGGACACATTTAACAACCACCTTCCACTCAGCGTCCTTCACCTTTGGGGCGTAGAAGCTTTGGGTGAGATGTGCACTTAAAATCACCCAAGTGGATGCCAACAGTGTGACCCAAGGTGAAGCAGCCTCTCTGGGGGCTTTAAGATTTTTTTTTTAGTAAACTTTACAAAGTTAAAATTATTGGTGTGTCAAGGCGTAGCAGAGTCTGGCTGTGGCCACACACAGGCGTGCAGACGCCGCTGCGGGCATGGTGCCTTTCCTGCGGGTAGGTGCGCAGCGGAGGGGTGCTGCTGCCTGCCATCTCCCGCCAGATGGGACCGGCACAGCCCGAGCGCTAACGCTTGCTCTCTAACATGTTTTGAGTCCAGAAGATGACTATTAAGGGTGACACCTAAAATCAGAGACAAATCAAAAGGAAGAGGGAAACGTTGCTGAAGGAGAATCGCTGAAGCCAAGGGCAGGCTGCCGGAGACTCCACGCGGAAGAGGAGCACCCCGAGGCAGCCCTAGCGCAAGTGCCAGCCCTGGATGCTCGGAAACGAGGCCCACCTGCTGGAGAGCTCCCTCCAGTGAACACAGAAGATTTAGGGCCTGTTAACAGGAACCGGGCATGAAATATGGACAGGTTCTAGGACCAGGATTTTCATGGCTCTGGGGACAATTTAAACTTCTGCCAGTGAGCTTTCCTAGATAAAATGTGATTTTTTTCATTTCTAGCGAATATGCCGGGAATGTGACTTTCCTTAAGGAGTCATTTCAAACCTTATTTCATCTTGATTCATGAAGCAAAGCGAAAGGAATATCAAAACTCGTCATCTTATTTGAACTGTGAATATGCAAACCATGCAGCATCCCTCTCATGGGAAACAAACACGGAAGCGAGAAAACGAAGCCAAGGTGGAATGGCACATAAAGGTCGAAGGAACTTCATGGTGGCTTTGGGATGCATTGACTCTCACACCTGTGCACCTGCCTGGCCTTCCGACCAGTGTGGCTCTTACAGTGAGGAGCCGGGTCACTGCTATGTGACCGTCCGGAGGGACCTCTCAATGAACCGGACTCTACAGTGCCTGCCCACCCTCTCCCCACCTTCCACCCCCGCTGCGGGTCTCTCTCCTGCCCTTGGGTACCCTGTTGTCACCGAGGAGAGACCCTGTGGGCACTCCAGGCCTGTGCATGGCCACCCCCAAAGCTCAGGGAGGCTCTGGTGTGTGAGCGTTGGCCTCGGGCTGGCAGCTGGATCACCCATCCTTCTCCCCTCCCTACTGGATGGTTTGGAACTGCAGACCTCTTGAAGAGTCTCTCTAAAGCCATCCTGTGACACAGCAACCAAATGGTGCCGAAGCTGTGGCTGGCCAATGAAGCCCTTTGCCCACTCCCCGTATAGCTCAGTAAAATCTAGGCCTACACATACTCGGCAGGGACTTGCCACTGACAGCTTCTCCAAAGTTCATGAGTGTTGGGACATTTTCACTGTCAGCAGGAGAAAAGAGAATGTATGTGTGTGTATACACACACATGTATATGCATATATATTCTGAATTATATATATACATATACATATGTATACACTTGAAACTAATGGACTTCAGTTTGTCAGTTCAGTTATTTCTTTTCAAATTGCAGTTTTCAAGGGTTGTCATACCTGTCGATTACAATATTTGATTGATGAGTTATACCCCTGGGGCTGGGAGGTTGCCTCTGCTGTAGGATAATTTCATGGAAACCTCTCTGGGACCACATTGTACCTGCCAGTGGTTGAAGCCAGGCCTGAGCTTGAGGGCGCTGCCAGTGCGATCTGCCAGCCACACCCCTCCTGCCCATGTGCCCCCTCCAAGAGGCCAAAGTTCTGTTGTCTTTCCAGCAGTCACGAGCTGCGTAGTAACTCTTTCCCCAGAAATCCAAGACTGGAGTCTGGCTGTCAGGAGCACTCTGCACCCGCGATGAGGCGCTTACATTTTGTTTCGGAGACTGTATTTTAACTCGATTTTTGACCTGTGTCTCCATGCTTTAGAACGGGAAATGATTTTGCATTCATGTTTAATTATAAGCCACATATTCAAAGACAGATCTAGTTGAATTTGGAATTGGAATCGTCATAGTCCACCTCCCTTGCTGGGGATCGGGTGGAGTGGGAACTGAGTTTCAGAGACGGGCATGAATCTGTCCACAGCCACACAGGAAATGCCAGAGCTGGACGGGAGCCCAGTCTTCCAATGACTGGTTCATGGTTCTTCTGTCACAAATGCTGCCCTTTCAACTTCATTTCTTCTTGTTCTAGTTCACAGATGTACAATCTTCTATCCTTCCCTCCTGACTATTTTCAACACTTCTAGAAGAATCTTTAAATCTAATACAAGAATCTTTAAAAGAGGGTTTGATCATGATTCCCATACTGATTTAAAATGAACACATGTCAAAGATTTTATTAAAACGCTGGGCGCAGTGGTGCACGCCTGTAATCCCAGCAGCTCGAGAGGCTGAGGCAGGAGAATCACAAGTTCAAAGCCAGCCTCAGCAATAGCCAAGTGCTAAGTAACTCGGTGAGACCCTGCCTCTAAATAAAATGCAAAATAGGGCTGGGGATGTGGCTCAGTGGTCGTGTGCCCCTGAGTTCAATCCCCAGTATCAAAAAAAAAAAAAAAAAAAAAAAAAGATTTTATTAAAGTCATTAAGGAATAAGGGAAGATGTTACAATTTGTTCAAAGGAGAGTTGGAAATGCCACAAGGTAGAGGGAGAAGAGGTGAGCAAAGATGATTGCATAATGGATGCACTAGCTACAAATAACTTACATTTCTATGGGCAGAAATGATTTATATCAATATCAATTTTCTACTTGCAGAGTTATAAAATGGCTCAAAAACTCTAAGTGGAAATTCCATGAAGGACACATAGTAATCTTTTTTTTTTTTTTTAAATTTCAAAGTCTTTCACAATTTTTCTAACAGTAGTAGGAACTGATAAGTGTGATTTATTAAGTAAGAATCTGAAGTAACAAGTTGCAAAACAAAACTTTCCTTGTGCTTATCTTCTCTTGGAACTGCTCTCTTCTCCTGTCTACCAGAAACCTGATTTAAAAAGCAATCAGGTTTGCTACTTGAAGCCTCACTTTCCTCACTGTTCTTACAACTGTCGATTTCCCAATCTTCCTGGGTCAGGGTCAATAGTTTCCCAATGCTGCTGGAATGACTTCAGACCAATGGTAATTATGTGTCAGCTCCCTCCTCTCTGCAGCTCAGACTCAGAGGCCAGAGTGACATTCCTTCTTCCCTTTTCTTTCTTGGGCAGATATTCAAACGTGTCCAGTCTGACCCCGAGAGACTTAGCCAGGTGTCTCCTTTTTGCAACCAGCCCATCTCTGAATCCTGCCTTATGTCTGAGCCCCAAGTCTTTTTATCCACTGCAGGTCCACATAGCCCCGTCGGGACTTCAGCCTTGGTCCTCGTTTTTGTTCCAGTGGGACCAGCGTGCATCCCACTCCAAGCCTTGCCTTGCTGCGGCTGGTGATTCCATCCCAGGCAGCCAACTTGGGCTTCCCTGAGGTCTGACCACTTTCCACCCCATGTCAACAAGTCCCTATCTCCAGTTCTGCCTTTGGCTTCCTGAGCAGAGTCTGGGTATCTTTGTATCCCTTGAACACAGTAGGTCCACTGTACTGAGCATCACTTGGCGTTCCCACAGAGCAGAGGGTAGTGCTGAAGCCCAGGGCTCCTCTCCCCGTATGGTCAGCCAGCTCCTGCCAGAGGCTGTGGCTGAGAGTGAATCACGTGACCATGTGGAAGCTGTTAGGAACTCAAGATCTTACAAACATGTTGTGCTATGCCTCAGGCACAGTCACAAAAACCCAGTGGTCCAGGTGAATCCAAGATTCATGAAGCAGAGATCCGACAAGCACCTACAATAACCTGCTCTCTGCAGATCAGCAACCTTCACCGTTGGAGCAAGAAGCTTTGGGTGTGTTGTGAATTTAGAATCACATGAAGACAGCCACACATGGACACCAACAGTGTGACCCACAGTGAAGTAGCATCTTTGTGTGCTTTAAAAAAGTGTCTGAGTAGCATTTATAAAGTTAAATAATTGATGTGTTTATGTGTATTTGTGCTCTGGCCTCGTATACCATATCAACTCTTCATGAAAACGCTTTAGCCTTTCTGTCTCGGGAGCAGAACAGGATAGGGCACCACCAATAGCAGTCATGAAACCTAGAGATGAGGCTTCCAGAAGCTCAGTGGAGAGGTGAAACAGGCCTTGGAATCTGCATGCCTTAGAATGGCCCAAAGGGCTTTAATGTGTGAAACTCTCAGGAAGCAGAGGAAATGACCTTGGCCAGAACTAATTGCTCCGTGAGGGACCTTTGAACTCCTTCTGGGTTCTGCTCTACCAGACTCTGGAAGAATATAGATTTGCTTATTTGGCAAAATCAGGTATAATTTCAGATATAATTCAGAAATTCTGCTTTAGAGACCACCTGCAACGGTGGGAGAATATTCACACCTGCTGAGAGTTCTTTGCAGGCAGGAGGCCCAGGATAGCTGCAGAGGCAACAATCCTCTGGATCAGTGGGGAAGGGTCTTAAAAAAAACCAAAATGAAGCATTGTAATTATTTGTTTAGTTAAATCTAGGATAAAACGAGGGCCGCTTACTACATCCTTGTCTTCTCTCATGCGAGAAGAGTGACTCAGGAAAGGTTGACTTTGACCTGGGCTTCTGGTATCCAACACATGCAGTTGGTCCACCGTATCTGTGGGTTTCCTATTCTCAGGTTCAACCAGCCATGAATATTCAGAAAAAAAGTCTGTGCTGAACACATACAGGATTGTCTCCTGTTGTTACAACACTACATAGACAGCATTTATGTTGCCTTAGGTGTTGTAAGTAATCTGGAGATGATGGGAAGCTCTTGGGAGCAGGTGTGAAAACTGTTTTTTATACAAGGGACTTGAGCATCCTGGAGTTTGGTATCTGAGAGGCATCCAGGAACCAAGCCCCAGAGGACACTGAGGGTGACAGTAAATCCACATTAAGTTGGCCAATGGGATGGTTTCCAAAGTTTGCCTCTTGAAATATTTCCTTTTAATAATGACTTATAAAGACTTTTGTTAAGTAGAAAGGTGCTTTAGCACTGTTAATGGCAAATACAATCAAGTTATTTTTAGACTCACTGTCTGCTTGTCCTGAAACTCCAATTCTATGTTTACTGCTAGTTGAAGTTAATAATGGTAACGGGAAAGTTCTAGTTATGTGTTTTATAAAAGAAGAGGTGGCATTTTAGATGTGGAGTTCACTCCATTGAAGCAAATACTGGTCACTTGGTTTCCGTGCTGGTCGAGGTGGGCTTAAGTCTGGTTTGGAACAGGTGCTGCTGAGGGTGCCCGGTACCCCAGGGGCACAGCCCGGGGCGGCAGACCAGCGGTGCCCTCATCCACGGCTGCCGCCGCCCACCCTGAGGACGCACAGCCTCTTTCTTTGACCTCAGATTCCAAGGGGGAATAAGAAAGCCCCTCCCTTCTCTCCAGGCAGGGCCTGACACTGGCCCACACTTCTCCCTGGAAGAGGGTCCCTGGCAGGACTTCTCAACTGCCAGCGTGGGCAGCCCCGGATGTCCGCGGTGGCCCCTGGTCTGGAGGGCCACAGCTGCTGGTGAGTTTGAGTCAGTTCTTTGGGGCCATCTGTAGTTTTTCTTCTGCCAATTGTTTGGCATCAGTCTGGGCACACATTTTCCTCTGGGGCCACTTAAAGTCCCTTCTAACACGGGACTGACACCTGGTTTGTATGCCTGCTGGGTCACATAGATCGCACATGTGGTTTTTTTTTTTCCCATTTGATTCATGGACTTTCATGTTTTGTTGTTTGTTTCATATAAACAAATGGCTTTTGAATGTTGTCAAAGTCAATGTCCCCTTAGGGTCCTCGGTGCACAGCGCTGGTACATTGGGGTCCACACCCTAAATGACCACTGCTTTGGCTGATAGCCCCCAGCTTCCTAGAATCAGCTGTGCCCTCTTGCCCCACATCCTTGACACCAAAGGTGATCCTGTCCCAGCACCAGGTGGGCTGTCCTGCGGCCACAGTCCAGGAGGGAGGTGCTCCAGGGCGGGGACAGCTGTGCTTTGTGGGGAGAGGGAGGGACGAGGGCTGCTCGAACCCGGCCAGGGAGCAAGGCCTAGGCGCAGTCTTCCTGTGGGGTTCGCCTTCTCGGGGGCAGACCACCCATTTTCTTGCTTCTCTGCAGGTTCAAATTCTCAAATCTAGAGAGCCCTTCACAACTGCACAGGGATCACGGGCTTGTTGCCATGCTGAGCAAGTCATGGTCTTCCTCCTTCCAACCTCTGGGCAGACTCACACCGCTCCTCAGGGTCAAAGTCATCTCCATACATTTTACGCACATGTACGAGCCTCATAAAGATTAAAATCATTTCTGTGTATGTTCTATGGCAAACACAACTATTCCTAAAAGGACTTAAATAAGTTCTGCACATACAGTTTTTAATATACACACACATTCTCTGTAGGAATTGAGATCACTTTTATACACGGCCTATGGTAATTTACATATGCACAGACGTGGCAGGCATAATGCATAATTCCGTTTCCTTATATTAGCAACAAGGACTACGAACACTAGGTTTGCAGATAGTGCTATTTTCCTTAAAATGCTTAATAAGATTTAATTAATGGAAATCAATTTAAAACTTCATCTTTTCAGAAGAAATTTTGATTTAAAATTCTGACAGTTACTCATTAAAATTTTAAGTTTTCATTTTGATGGACAGTCTTTGATATTTTAGAAGAAAAATACACTTGGAAAACCCATGAAAATAATTTTAGATTTTTTAAATCTTCATTCAAGTTGTATTTTTTCAAGAGAATAATTCAAATTTGTACACTTGGAATGCAATTAAATTTTAATTTTCAATCCTTTAGATCAGTGTCGATGAAATAAAATTACATGGAAATTGAAAAGTAATATAGTGAGTTTTGCTGAAGTGAAGACAAAAATAATTTCATGAACTAAATATGACATTTTACCAATTTTGTGTATATTTGCTTCATGATTTTGCCAAATATTGCTGGCTCAGCAACAGCGTGCCCTGATCCATCACAGTATTGAGTATTTGACATTTTGCTAACTTCCAATTGTAAAAACATTAAACAGCTTTTACATATTTTTTGTTGTTATAATTGTATGCAGAAGGATACATGTTTCATCTAATAATGTTTAAGGTAACAATCTGTGTGATGTACAACTTCTAGGTGGTTCTGCGTGTGACAAAGGGGTTGCCATTTTGCCCTGACCTTGGAGTTGCCAGGGTTGGTCAGGCCAGTCCAGGCCCAGGCTCTGGCGGGACATCCAGTCTGCCCTCAGAGTCGCTACCTCTTTTCCACATTTTTCCCTTTTTGTATGACTTTGTTGTATGCCTTGGAATTCTCAGCTCAGTTTGAAAAAATAAAAGAAAATATTCTAAGATTCAGAGAGATGAAATCAGACTTTAGCAAATGGAAGCAAAATAATAATGACAATACGAAAAGAAGGATAAAATAAGGTAAAAGTGAAAGGACATCAAGCCACCACACTTTTGGTGTTGTGTTGGCTTGCAGGGCTGCTGATGGAGTGCTGGAAACTGGTGGCTCGAGCAACAGAAAGGGGCCTGTGCCCAGTGACTGGTCGTCCAGGAGTCCAAACCAGGTGTGAATGGGCGGCTCTCCCGAGGCTGGACGGTTGGGCCACTCTGGCCACGGCTCTGCTGCTTGTGGCAGTGGCCGGTGCTCCTGGCTGGAGGGAGCACTGCCCTGGGTCCTCATGCGCACTGGCCTCTCCCTGAGCGTCTGTGTCAACGTCCCCTGTTTGTGCAAAAACGCCAGTGGTGTGGAGTTGGAGGCCCCCGCCGCTGCTCTGGGATGACCCATCTTCACGATCCCATTGGGATTAGGACTTTGACGTTCAACCCATAACGGTGACCCAGGAGACGGCAGCGAAAGCAGGGCGGTGATGAGATCGTCTGAAAGAACCCTTCAGAGGGTCACTTCCTAAGTGCAGACGGCAAGATGGCAGGCACGGGTCAGAATTTCACAATTTGGGTATTAAGCAGAAACCTCTCACGTAAACACAACAAACAAAAATCAAATCAAATCAAATTTCTGAAAAGTAGAACAAATCAATGAACCAGCGGGTATCGTCCAATACCGGGCAGCTCTCCCTCAAATGGACCTGGTAGAGAGCACAGAGGGGGTGTGTTGACCAGAGCACCGGGTGGCCATGCTCCACCCCAAGTGCAGAGGTGGACTCTTGGGTGGAGCCTTAGCACGGGCTTAGCACGGGCTTAGCACGCCGAGGGTCCTGCTGCGGCTGGCACGGGGTCATCGCCTTTCTCAGGTCGTGTGCCAGAAACAAAATAATGCCGTGGTGCCCGTGATGGTGCATGGCAGGAATCTGCTCCACAGTGCTGCCCGGAGACTTCTTGCCCAACCTCCCAGCTCAACTTGGCCCTGTGTGTGTGTGTGTGTGTGTGTGTACGTGCGTGCACACAAGCAGGCGGGCGGGGCGCGTGTGCACAGCTCGGAGCAGGCAAAGCAGTCCAGACCCACCATGTGGTGTCCTGGTGCCACCCACTCGGGCGCACCGAGGGCCTTCTTCCTCCATCCTGTCTGCGGCTGATCAGTGTGACTGACTGACCGAGCGCCTGCCCCCCACCCCCGCCTCCTGCAGGGTGGGGAGAGCTGCACCCAGGGCCTGACGTTCACGCGTTAGCTTGGACCCCTTTGTTAGCCAACACACCAGCCTGGCCTCCTCCGCCAACCCGGCAGCGAGCAGTTCAGCTCAGCTCTGACTCTCTCCCTGGCCCATGAGAGCCCCAGGACTCAGGGGTTCCTCTCCTCAAGACCACCTTCACCTCAGATGTCCTGGATCACAAGTCCTGGACCACTGGGGATTTCCGAGGTCCCCTACTTAGGTTCGATGATTTGCTGGAAGGATGCAAGGAACGCAGGAAAGTGCTTTACTTTCTGCTATTTTTTATTTTTACTTTTTTAAAGAAAGGAAATGATGGGATAGGCAAAGGGAAGAGATGCGTAGAGTGAGGAAGGGGAAGGGACACAGAGCCCGCCCCTCTCCAGTGCACCCTCTGCAGCACTGGACACGTTCTCCACGGGCGAGTCCTCTGAATGCCAAGCTTGGGTTCCATGAAGGCTCCCTTCACCCAGGACAGGATCCCCAGATCCCTTGCCATGGTGCCTGACCATCTCCAGCCCCCCCTTCCCTGAGGTTGGGGTGCAGGCTGAAGCTCCCCTGAGCTAGGGGTGCACTAAGAGCCAGCTCATTAACTGCAGTTGCCCGGGCTCATTGTGAGTCATGATGAAACTTGTCTCCCCAGCTCCTGGGAAATCCAAAGCTTTCAGGAGCTCTGTGCCAGGAACTGGGGACAAGAACAAATATGTATTTCTTATATAACAGTGTCACCTACGTCACTGAGTTCCACTAAGTTCCCGAGGCTTCTCATGTCTTTTTTTCCCCATTTGTCACCTGGGGTCACACAATATCTTTATTGAAATACTCGAGGAGTCGTGGCTTGGGAGCGGGTCTCTTGTCAGCACGTCGCAGGTGGTCAAGCTGAACCTTCAGTCACTGTCACCTAGAGAGGGACGGCCAAGGCGCAGGTCATTCATGGCAACTCTGGGGTCCAGAAGCCCTCGTCTGCACCTGAGTTGCTGGTGCAACGCTAGCTGTCCTTTCAGGGAGGCCCGGGATCCCTGGGGTGGGTTCCACCTGTGTGGTCCCAACAAGAGACTTTCCAGACCTTAGTCTTGGCTAACGGTTATTCATCTCACAACCTCCAACTCTCAAACACGAGTGCTCATGGACCAAATGAGGTGCAGGGACAGATGCGGCACATGATCTCTGGGTTCAGGGGACTCTAGGGGCGGGAGACCAGCGGTCATGGCAAAACGCCCCTTGGCCTAGAGTTCTCTGTGCTCGAGCAGGAAGGAAGGTTTGCCAGTCGAGAGCCAAGGGAAAAAAGGAAGGCAGCTACATTTTGGGAGAAGGGAGAGAGGGTATAGGGTGGGGCAAAGGCAGAACTTCCTCTCCTCTGCCTCTTCTCCAGAGTCGGCCCCCATTCCCGGCTCTTGCTAGTTCCTTCCAGAAGAATAAGAAGTGCCCCAGGAGGCAGAATGAGCCAGCAGAGGGGCTAAGAAACCGAGAACCAAGCAGGAGACCGCAACGCATGTGGACGAGGGAAGTATTTTCACTTCCGTCTTCCAGGACGTTTGGACTTCAAGGTAACTGACGTTTGTACCAAGGCATGTTTTATAGGAGCGCCTCGCTCGGGGAGGGGCCGCGTCCCGAGAAGCCCTGGAGAGTGGGAGGCTTCGCTCGTGGACAGTGGGGGGACAGCACACCTGGCCTGCTGAGCACCCGCTTGGCCTGGCACACTGCAGAGCCCGTTGCTCCGCGGGGGACCACCGGGCGACTGGGAGCTGTGGCCTGTTACGGCGGCTGCTGCTGCTGCCCAGCATCACCCGAACAGGACTGGACTGTGTGGCTCACACAGGAAAAGGAAAAAAATCAAGATTGGAAGTGGGTGTGTACCGAATGCCTACTACTTTTGCACATTGCAATACTGAAAAACCGTAGGTTGAACCACTGTAAGTCCGGGAATGTCCTTAGAGGACTCAGTCACGGGTACCAGCTGGAAGGGTGTGCTATCTGACTCGAGGCAGTCCAGCAGGGCTCTGCAACCACTCTGCGCTCCTCCCCAGCCCCCCTTTAGCCCCCTTCCAGCCACGGCCACCTGTACTTGTCCAGCACTTGACCTCCCTTGTGCAGAGCAGCTGGGGAAAGTCCTTGGAACAACGACCCACAGAGTCCTACCTGCCACCAGCTGGGGTAGGTTGGCCGTGTATTTGTTAAGCAATAAGAATTTTTCTTCCTGGCTCATATTTTTGCCTTAATAAACAAACTTATTTCTGCTATGATGGCGCTAACATTTTTATAGCTTCTTGTGGCAGCCACTGAAAGAGAATTTATTTTGAGTGTACTTGTCCTGGTGGAAAATACATAAAAAGTAAGGTAATTTCCCCCCAGTGAATTTATTCAATTTTCTGCAATTCCTAAATGTTTCCAACACGGTGATGATTTTCACAGATACCTGGTGATTTCCTTCTTATTGCACATTGGAGACGAGAGGGGCTATTTGGAAAGTAACTATATTTAATGGAACATTTCCTCGGCATATAATTTCATAGGCTGTCTGCAATGTCCACTTATCTTGGTCTGTTCTGTGTTGCTATAACAAAATACAGGGGATGGATACTTTATAAAGAAAAGAGGTTTACTTAGCTTACAGTTCTGGAGGACCAACAGCATGGTGTGGGCATCGGCTTCTATTCAGTGCCTCATGGCAGATGGCATCAGGTGGCAGGACCACTTGTGGGAAGGAGAACTAATACAATGAGTGAGGAAGCAAGAGGCAGGGAGGCCAGATTGCTGGCTAACAACTGCTCTTGGGAGCTGATCCACTCCTAGGGAGCCCCACTAATCCCTCAACCAGTTGTCATGACCAATCTCCCTCCACCAGGTTCCAGGACTTACGGGTCCCATTGCCTTCCCGTGCTGTTACTTTGGGGACCAAGTCTCCAGCACATGAGCTTCTGGGGACAAGCCATGTTTAGACTGCAGCACCATCCGTGGGTCACGACCTGCACTAGAGAGAACGCCGTTCCCCTGTCTCTGTCACCATGAGGACAAGGTTTGGCATGGCTGGCACTGATTTCTGTGTCCTTTTTATTGGTTTTTGGAGTGACTCCCCAGGTCATGTCTCTCTGGAATACGCTGGTTGTGCGTCCCTGCTGCACCTATCGGGCTCCTACCCAGAGTGACACTGAACTGGCTGAAACTCCTGTGGAGCTCCTGCCTCCCGCCTCCCACCAGCTGAGGAACCCTGGTGGAGAGTGACCTGCAGTTGGCATGGAGGTGGCTCGGAGGTGAAGTCTATGCTGAGCTTCCGAGAGCTTCGCTCCTGGATGCTCCCCTGGGATGCTCAGGACCCTTCCGCTCCCTCAGCATCTGTCCTGGGGTCGCCAGGCTGCCACAACCCTGTGAGCCTGTCCTTTACCTGGCCCGGTTCTCTGCCTGGAACCTGCCCCTCCCAGCTCAGTACCACTCCCTGCCCACCAGCGTCCCTCTCCTGTCCTCGCTGGAGCTGCCCGTGGAGCTGGCACCGCTCTTCCTACAGGACACCCGCGGAGCCCCACCCGGGGCTGCTCCAGGTGGAGGCTTCCGGAGTCCTGCACTGCATCCTGGAGACCGTGGATGTTCACGGGGCTCCACAGGCACCCGAGAACCTTCAGTTCTAGGAGAGGTGGGACTGGCCCCAGGCCAGAGAGGCCGAAACCACCCCGAGATGAGCAGTTCAGCGTGGGGCTCAAAGTCGCAGCCCTGGGGACAGACAGGACCAGGTCAAAGCCGGCACCCCTGCTGCCTGGGCTTCGGCACCACGCCACCAAACACAACCCGCTTTTCATCTTCAGAAATCAAGATAAGGAGAGGAGACCCAGCGCCCGCGGCTGACAGGCGATGAGATGGGAGAGTGCTGATGGGATGAGATAATGCTCCCGGCTCCCGCCAGGAATGCTGGGAGGAGCGCTCAGGAAAAGCTGGGGCGGCTCTCCTTGGGCCTGGAGGTAAGTTGCTTCTTCCCCTGGCGGGACACAGGCTGCCAGCCTCCTGCCTTCCATCTGTCTGGAGGAGGTAATCAGCAGAGAGGTAGAGGTTGCACACTGTGCAAGAACCCCCCCTAGAATGTCACCAGCCTCCTGATCCAGGGGGGCGATGGCAGATGCTCCTCAACCTTGAGGCCCAGGGCATTGGGGCGAGTGGCCTTTGGATCGGCTTGTCCACCACCGTGAAGACGCTGTCATGGGATCGGCTGAGCTCCTCACGATTCACACCCTGGAGCGCCAGCCCCGGCTCTTCAGAATGTGACCGTGTTTGAAGACAGGGTTTAACCTAAAAGTGAGGTTAGCAGGGTTGGCCTGAACCCCATGGGATTCATGTCCTTTAAAAAAGAGGGGATCAGGTCTCAAAGAGGAAGGACCCTATGAGGCCGCAGCAAGAAGGTGGGCACCTTCAACCGGGGGAGAGAGACTTGGAACAAACCCACCCAGCGGCTCCTGGACTCCCGACTCCGGCGGTCAGCATGTGAGCAGTAAGGCCCGCTCTTGGAGCCTCGCGGTCTGTGGTGTTTTGTCATGGCCACCTGAGTGGGAGGGACAGTCCCCATCTCACCCCAGCAGAAGCCCTGTGGTGGCAGGGATGGCGTCCGCGCCGCGAGCCCCTGTCTCCTCGAGAGTGCTCTGCGGGTGTTGCACACCCACCCAGCGGGCCTTCTCAGACCACCTTCTGGGTCCTGGCCTGACTCAGCGCCCCTCCCGCCATCTTGGCTGAACATCTCTGGGCTTCTCAGCGCTGGCTGCTCGGGAGAGTCACTGAGGGGCTTCCAGACAGCGGAGCCCTCACGCCACCGTGCGCCGTTTAATCAGTCTGGGTGGAGTGCCACACCCGTGTTAGAAAGCCCCCTGTGATTCAGCAGTGTGAACTCCAGTGCAAACCTTGTTGACCTCCTCTCCTGGCGGCAGGCTGGGCCTCTCGGCTGGACTCTCAGGTCCACTGTGTTGGCTTCTGCGCGTGCCTGCCCATGTCTGGGGCTCATGTCTCCAGGGCACCCACCTGGCCAGGTCTCCTCCATCCCTTCAACAACTTGGCAGGCTCCCTTCTAAGCCTGGCCTGGGTCCTGCACCCTGGCCATTCCTTCCCACCCTCGCTGCTGGCTTCTCCCCGTCATGGGCCATTTCTGCGGCCACACGTCTCTGCTGTGGGAGCCGCCTGGCCTCTGCCTTGGGTCCCAGGACTGCTTGCCAGGGCTCAACCCCCTGCTGCTGCGGGAAGGCTGGGGCAGAGACCCTGCTCCGGGAGTGCTCCTCAACCTCCCCACTCACGTCCCTCACGTCCCCACACGAGTACCTACTGTGAAACTAAATAGCAAACAGACGTCTGCAGGTCAGGACTTCGGGAAGGAGTGGGCGCTGTGATGCGGAGGACAAGGGTGAATTGCAAACGCACTCAGGGAGGCCAAGGGCCCCAGGTACGCGGAGGTAGAATGAGGAGGGACACATAAGTTGTGTGGAAGCCATTGTCCTTGGCTGCAAGGACCAGTAGCAAGGGTGGCATCGGCCCAGGACCCAGCTGGCGGTTGCTGGGTGTTGTCTAGTGGAGGGCCTTGGCCGCAGGGGCCGTGTGCAAGGCTGTGGCTCTGGCCCCCGTGCCAGTTCTTGCCATCAGACTTACGCGCCTGGGACCTCCTCCCTCACAAACCCCGGCCTTGTTTACTCAGTAATCTGTTTGGTTTTAGTTAGGGTTTGACACAAGCGACTCTATTTCGAGTCCGATTATTTTCACAGTGTATGCATTATCTTAGTTCAGGCTGCAAAAACAAATTATCTTATACTGGGCACCTTATAAATAACAGAAATTGATTTCTCACGGTTCTGGAGCCTGAGAAATCCAGATCGCTAGAGGATTCGGAACCCACCGAGGGCTGCTGTCTGCTCCCAAGATGGTGCCTCCCTGCTGTGTCCTCATGGGGCGGGTGAGGGCAGCGTGGATGGAGAGATGAACTCGCCGCTCAAGGCCACCCCCCAAGAGGCTCACTGATTCCAATGACCCACCCACTCTGTACCATCACCATGGGGCCTAAGGTCCACCATGTGAGTGTTACAGGCACACAGTACTTGTGCACACATGTGCATAGACACACACGCACACACTTGTGTATATACGTATACACATGCCTGCACACATGGTATGCGTGTCTCATTTACAAATGTACACCGTGAGCTCCGTGCAGGGGAAATGTCTTGTTTATCTTTATTTGGGTTTGTAGAATTTACCTACATGAGACACACAAACATATTAATTAAACATTTTCACATGAGAAGGTACGAAAATATAAAATATGAGTACTCTAAGAGAAACATAATTTTGTGTTAACTATATAAACATAGAAGATATAAAGATAAGATATAAAGCATGATAAGATATAAATGATAAGTGAATATATTGATATATAAATAAATATAAATAAATAAAATATATTTTTTCCAAATTAAAAACTGAGTTTACCCCCAGTCAGGAGGGGAAATATTTCAAATACTATCTCTGTATTAAATTAGGTTTCCATATGTACGTGGGTCTCTATGAAATTTCTATTTTGTTCCATTAATACAAGTCCTTTCTTGTGTTGGTATCACACTATTTTAATTATAGCTTTATATTGCATTTTGATACCTGGTAGGATAATTTCTCCCCATTCATTTGGTTTTTAAATTTCGTTGCTATTCCCGTGGATTCCATTTTCTATATAAACTTGAGAGTCAGTCCATCAAGTTACATTAAAGCCTGCCTCTGGGGCTCTATGGGATTACGCAGGATGGGCAGAGGGACTGGGGGAGGTTGGTGACTTCCTGGTGACCCAGGCCCCCCGAGGCTCCCTGAGGCTCCTACCGGAGCCCTTTGCCTCTCTGCTTAGGCCTTTCGCTTCCCCAGGGAGATGTTGCAGGCACGTTTCTGGGTAGATTTCATTTGATGTGTTTTATGACTTTTGTTATTGTGTATGTACTTTGTTTTACTTAGAAGAAAAATAACAAACTCTGTGTAGTGGTTAGTTACAAAGGTACACGCCACTTGGGACACAAGCGTAAGGACCCTGAGGTACCCCAAACCAGAGTTGGACAATAATTCGCTCACGGCCAGTCTCGCTTCCTCTCTGCCCAGCGAGCCCCCGCTGTGAGGTGACTTGTTTAGAAGCAGATCCTGGATTGCGTTCGTTTTCATCATCGACTCTTCCGTGGCAGTTTGGGCCTGACAGTGTATTTCAATTCCTTGTTAGCTCATGGCGTCATTAATGACTCATTTGTTCAGGTAGAGACCTGTTCCACTGTCCCTGTCCAGTCCTCCTCGTGGTACCAATACAGGCAAGTTCCCTGAGACTTGTATACGGCTGGTTAAAACAGGAATGTGTTCCTGGAGAACCTTCGAGATTGCATCTCTCAGCTGCAGGTGCCCCACAGAGGTCAAGGAAACCCTAGTGTCATGGTGGCTCTTCCCAACCCAGCAGCCCCCGGATTCGAGTTGAGGCTTAGTGAGGACTGTGCCGGTGCCCCGTGCCGTCCAATGTCCCATAGCTGCAGGGAAGCACCTGTATGGTGGGACCAGCCTGCCTCGCTGCACCTCAACCCTGGGTCTCAGGCCTCAGAGGCCCATGTCTCCGGTTGCTTCCCGCAGCAGCAGCAGCAGCGTGGAAAGTGGGGCAAGGTTCACCTGAGCACACAGTCGAGCACAGCCTGGCTAATAATTGATGTCGAGTGTCCATGGCTCAGAGCCTGAATCCTCCCTTCCCTCGCACCAGGAATAAAGCCGGCAGCGCAGCACCCAGGCATGCACGCGCAGCTCCTATGGGTTTTGCTTTGGCGGCCGCTAGGCCACCAGCGCCTCAGAAAGAGGCAGTGGATCCCTCCACCTGAGAGTCTGCAGGAAGAGGAAGGACCCTCAGCGGGGGAGTCCCTTGCACAGGAGGGTGGAGGTCTTTGCCCTTGGGCCTGACTTTGCAGACATCCACATTGGCACAGGGCAACAGAGAAACACAGGCCAGCCTCCGGGGTGGCACCTGGGTCAGCACAGCCCCGTGGTGGCCCAGGAAGAGGGAACGGTGCTCTTGGATGTCAGCGTCAGACGCAGGGTTGTGCCCTTCCCAGTTCCATTCCCCTGGAAAGTAATCTATGGGGAATGTCACCTTATATTAACACGAACTCCCTTTGACAGTTTCTGATTGACATTTTGGGTCGCCACATTCTGCCTCCGGGGGTAAGTTCTCCATACTCTGATGTTGGACCTATCAGGTCTGTCACTGAGAAGAGGTGGACACTCAGCTCACCCACCGCAGCCACCATGCAGGCACACAGTACAGCCTTGAGAGTCCTTGGTTTTAAGAACTCGTCCTGTGACAACTCTCCAGGTGTTCTCGACCCTGGCTTCCCCTCTGGTTCTTCTCCGGCTTAGGGAGAGCTTCCTTTGCTATTCTCATTCCGGATGGAACTGGCTTGGTGGTGTAGTCTGGCTGGGAAGATTTAATCTTATTTTGAAAGTATCTGTTGTTTAGTGAACAGAGGGCTGAATTTGTGATCCTGATATGGCTCAGAGCCTGCACGCGCGTCTCGCTATGAGGCCACCCTGGTGGAGGGGCCACCCTGGTGGAGCCCTCTTGTACCCTGGAGCCTGCAGGGTAATGGGGTAACATGAGCTCAGACTGTTGTCACAAGAGTGAGGCAGGATGATGGGCGTGGAGCTATTTGGCGAGCCGTGTTATTGATCCTAATTTGGGGAGAGCTGCCGGGCACCAGGGCGCAGTCTGGGCTGCTCGGATGCCCAGGTGCTTCGTTCTGGTTCACAGGAGGCGGCCTTCCCACGCCTGCCCCAGCCCCTTCCCCTCCTCCCCATGTGCACTGTCCTGAGACAAAAGACAAAATCTAAAATCTGGTTGTATTCCAAAGATTCAGTTTTCTGCCTTTGGCCCTGAGCAACGCACATTTATTTTCAGCATTAACTAGAGCTTAACCTCAATGTTAAGAATTAGAAAATGTAGAAATTAAAATTGGCTGCTTTAGGCATATTCTCTTCCCTTTCCTCTGAAAGTATGAATTACTACTTCTACCTTCTGGGTAAGATGAGCAGAATATAATAGCCCTGATCTTGTTTGTTCCAAAGAATATTTCATAGGGTAGAAGCAGGTTAAATTATGTGTTTTGAAATTCCCTGAAGCTGCAATTCAAGAAACATATAATTAAACCCCAGTATTAACAAAGAGTAGAAAATATTTTTCTCCCAATTTTCCTATAGTTTAAAAACTATTCAGGGTTTTTATTTTTGTGACAGCGTGACAGGTAATACACAAAGCTCTGGGCCCTGTAAATAGGTACAATTATTATGTGCTAATCAAAAAATTTTAGAAAATGTTTAAGGAGGGGGAAAGGGTAACTCCCCTGGCCTGATCTTTGCACACTGTGTATGTGCATTGAATCATCACACGGCACCCCAAAAATCTGTACGATTAAAATAGTGATTAATTGAAAACAATCTGAGATCAGCCGTCAAGCGCTGAACGGAGGTGGAGAGCCTGGCCCACCTCGCAGGCAGGACACCTCCTCACAGCGCCCCGGAGGGCAGGCCACCTCTGAGGTGGCCCTCGGGGTCCGTGACAGGTGCCAACCTTGTCAGCCTCGTGCTGCGGGACCCTCAGCCCCTGCAGGCGGAGGTCACCCCAGAGGCTGCGGAGCCATTGAGTTCACTGCCGCAGCACCGCCCTCTTGAGGGCCATCTGTGCGCCTCTGAAGTTCTGATGTCACTAACAGGTGAGTCTCCATAAGACGAAAACCACACACCAAGGAATGTATTTGTTTTTTATTTAGATAGTATGTTAGTTTCCTAGGACATCATAACAAATCACCCAAACTCAGTGGCTTAGAAATGGCATTTTATTCTTTCACAATTCTGTTGGTCAGAAGTCCAAACTCAGGTGTCAGAAGGCTGCACCGTCCTGGGGGCTCCAGGGGAGAGTCCCCCACGTACCTTCCAGCTCTGGCTCCCCGGCTCGTGGCCATGGCGCTCCTGGGCTTGCCTGGCTCTCCACAAAGCCGTCTCTGCTCTCTCTCTGCTCCAGCCCTGCCTCTCTCTCTGCTGGGAGTCGGACCAGTGGTGCTGTATCACTGAGCCACATCCACGGCCCTTTTAATCTTTTCTTTTGAGGAAGGTTTTTGCTAATTTGCTCAGGCTGCCTTGAGCTTGAGATCCTCCTGCCTCAGCTTCCTGAGTTTCTGGGACCACAGGCGTGCGCCACCACGCCCTGCTTTCTCTTAAAAGAGCACTTGCCATGGGATTCAGGGCTATCCTACTGATCTCACCTTGAGGTCTTTAATTACCTCTGCAAGGACTCCTTTCTCGAGGTTCACTCAGACATTGCTGGTGGGACTGCAAACTGGTCTAATCACGATGGAAAGCAGCATGGAGATTCCTCAGAGAACTTGGAGTGGAACCACCATTTGACCTAGTTATCCCACTCCTTGTCCTGTAACTAAAGGACTTAAAATCAGCATACTATAGTGATGTGACCACATCAATGTTTATAGCAGCTCAATTCTCAATAGCTAAGCTATGGAACCAACCTAGGTGCCCTCAATAGATGAATGGATGAAGAAAATGTGGTATATATACACAATGGAGTATTACTCAGCATTAAAAAAGACTGAAATTATGGCATTTGCCAGTAAATGGATGGAAAGTATCTTGCTAAGTGAAATAAGCCAATCCCCAAAAGCCAAAGGCTGAATTTTCTCACTGATATGTGGGTGGAAGTGGGGAGAGAAGAATAGAAGTTCAATGGAGTAGACAAAGTGGAATGAAGGGAAGGGAGAGGGGGATGGGAATAGGAAAGACAGTAGAATGAATCAGAACTTTCCTATGTTCATATATGGATACACGTCCAGTGAAACACCACATCATGTACAACCACAAGAATGGGATCCTAATTAGAATAAGTTAGAATAAGAAAGAAAGATAAGAAACACCCAGAGCTGGAGGTTAAAGTAGTTTGCCTAACATCAATCACATAGGGGTCTTGGCAGTTGTGGTTCATTAACTTCAATTACCTGGTTCCAGATCTGAAGACCATGAAAGGGAACAATTTCTTTCTGTTTTCAGACTTACTAAGTTGCCTAACACACATAAATATTCCTGAAAAAAATAATGTCATGCAAGTTTTATCAAAATAAGATTTCTTATTTTTTTTTAAAAAAGATTGTTTTTCCAAATAAAGTCACATGCATAGTTATGGGGGGGTTAAGATAGGGACATATATTTTGGGGGTGCAATTTAAAAGGCTATAAGAGTACATAAAAATATCTCAGATAAGCACTTAAGAGACCAATAGTGGTGGTTGTCTACTTGGAGGAGATTGTGCCTTCATTTCATTTTTAAACTACTTAAAGATTTGAGTTCAGTTAGTATGTTACTTTACATATTTAATAAACATATAAATCTAATTTAAAATTATAAGATGGAGCTTTACCAGGCATGCCGTCAACTTAGATCTTTAACACCAAGCCTAAAGACAAATATCAATTCTTAACCATTGTGATGAAACATATCAACATTAAGATTTTTTAATGAAGTTTTTTTAATAAAAAAGGTGCAAATTTAAAAAATTGACATTTATCTTTACATATCACAAGCAACACAAAGTACCAGCAAAAAAAAAAAAAAAAAAGGTAGAAAAGTGGAACCATTTTGGCCTGGTGATTCCCGTGCACATGTCCACAGACGTCCACCCGCAGGTGTGCCACATCTGTGCCTGAGCAGGCAGAGGGTGCCGGCGCCTGTGCGGCCGTGCTTCCTGTTAGATCCCAAGCTTCCTCTGAATGCCGGAGCACCCCCATGCACGGTAAGGACCACAAATGACCAAGGAGACCCCTCGGATCCTTAGTCACATGACTTCTCCCGATTAGTGACCACTATGCTGAAAGTAAGGACGCGGAGAGAAGGAGCCAAAGAGGAAAATCTCCTTCCCTTCGGTCCCTCCCGCCCATCCACAAGCCCTGTGTTGGTGGAGGGCATGCGTATCAAGAAGTGGGAGAAAACCCGCAGAGCTAATGTTTCTCAGCACTTCCAATGTTCCAGTAAAAAAACAAACTTATATGAATGTGTGAGCTACCAAATACAAATTGTGTAACTTGGAGATTTGCATATGAGATAAATGTACTTATATTTGTGTTTAAAAGTGAAATTGCACAATATAAAGAGGAATGGAAAAGTTTATGCTTCTAACTTAAACTTTCCGTTTTACTTTACTAAAAATGACATTAAGCAGCAAATAAAAAACACTATGACAAGTCGACTGGAATAAAGGAAAAGGATTTACATTTTATTGCATTGAATGTTTCTTCCCCAACTTTTTGAACACAAGGGTTCACATTTTCAGTTTGCACTGGGCCACATAAGTCATGTGGCTCCCGCAGGGAGTTGAATCCCAGGGTCCTGCTGAGCCCGTGGAGGTGTGTTTTTCTCTAGTGCAGCAGCTCTGGACAGAGAGTCCCGTGACACAAACAGGGCTTCCTGTGGATGATCCTGGAGCAGCTTCCCTGGGTGATTCCCCCTGGAAGGACAGGCAGCTTCCTCCTCCTCTCTCCACTGTGGCATTTCTGTGCTCTAGCCGAGATGGCCCCAGCTTGGGGGCCCGGTCCTCAGTCTGCTCAACTGCAGAGGCCACTTTTAACTGCTCCAGGAAACTGAGTGTTAAAGTGGCTGTCACCTCCCTTTTTAGTGACCCAAACTACACTATCCACCTAGGCTGTGTATTAATTAGAAAGTAACCACTTATTTTAAGTAAGGGCAAAAAATGAACTGGTTTGGGGACATTTATCCTTCAGGTGACGCTCAGGACAAGGAATTGTTTCAACAGCCCCATTTCATGTGGTCACTTGGAAGAAGAAGGGACCTGCATGAAGTGAGGAACTTCAAGTCCTCTTTGCCACTTGTCTCTGCCGATTTGTGCAGATGTGATGCCCAGGAACTCACTCCCCTCTCCCTGGGCAGCAGCTGCAACCTCAGTACTTCCTGAGCAGAAAGCCCTGAGGCTGCTCTAAGCTTTACCCACTGGCCTCTGCACTGGCCGTTCCCTGGCTGGTGGGCCGGGTCCCCCACGTCCGTCTGCATCCGGCCCAGGCTCCCACCTCACGCTCTCAATCTCCCCACCTCGCCCAACCAGCACTGCAGGCCGGAATGCCGGTCCAGTCTCCAGCCCTGTTAGCAGAGGAGAAAGCTCCCAGTTTGGAGGGGTAGGGGGTCACCCCTTCCACAAAGCCCCTGGCAGCAGATGTTCTGTGACTCACCACCCGGGGGCTCCGCCCGCCCCCCTGCTGTTTCGGGGAAGGAGAGGGATCCTGGCACTCTGGGTCTTCCCCACGGGCCCCACACCAGCTTCTCTGTGGGTCCAGGAGGTTGGACCATCTCCTTGGAACCCCAAGGCTGGTCTTGCCTGGGTTTTCATAACTTGCTCTCAGCTCTTTGAACTACATCCAAATGCCTAGTTCATGGCGTCATAATTGCTCACCTGGGACGAGTAGGGAGATCTGATTTCATATCGAAAAATTCGGTGCACCTGGGACCACATCATAGCTCTGCTAAGATGCACATTACATCAGCTATGATTCATTTCTGGGATCTGGTTTTAGGCCAGAATCTGATAACACAGGCCAAATACTTCAACAGTTCGAGGATGCTTAACTGGGAAAATCAAAACAAGTCTTTAGTTTTCCTTCTCATTTTAGTCTAAATCATTATATGTGTATCTATTTCAAATATTACATATGACTTTTGAAGAACAACAAAAGCAGGAAAATAGGCTCTCAAATACACTCTCTATGTTGAACTTGGATGGACATTAGCACCATCAACAAATCGTGCCAAGCAGCATATGAAGTCAGTGACACGTGCTTGGATGTGTGAGCTGTGTGACCTTAGGTGAGTGACTCATGCTCTCTGAGTCAAAGTTTACTTATCTGTGAAATAATGAGTGCAGTGCCTGTCCCAGAGATTGCTGTTAGGGTTAAGTTACACCATAAAAGCCCCTTCTCCTGTGCCTGGTACCTGTTGCCCTTTCTCCTTTCCACCACGGAGAACACTGTCCTTGCCAAGTAGCCCAGGCCTGGTTGGGATTGGCCCCTCCTGGGCTTTAGGGATGTGTCTTGATTGATCTCAGCCGATTACAGTCGTCCTTTTCCCCCTCCTGCCAGAGCAGTTCTGGAGACTGTCAACCCCGCGGTCGTTGGTTCAGGGTTGCACTGACTGCTCAATGCGAAACTCGGCAACTTATTTTTCTCCAACTAGAAATGTGCCGAGAAGCTGCAGCCCTGAGCTCCGGGGAAGCCATGTGTGGCTCTCAGAGAAGCCCACGGGAGGGCCAGGCCGGGCCCAAGGAGGGTGGGCAGAGGACCCGTAAGGAGCAGGCAGGAGCCCTGCCCCAAGGGGCCGCAGCGCTTCAGGCCATGGCTTCCACCAGGCCACTGACTCAGCCTTTGCTGGGAGAGACAGCCACCGGTGCTCTGCTCAGACAGGAAGAGCCGCCGAATCACGGGCCTGCTCCATGTTCCCACCAGTCGGGCCTCCGCCAATGACTCTGAGACCCAATCCTCTGCTCAGCTGGCTGGGCCCATCTTCCCCTGTTAGGCCAACGCCGCTGAGTGTGGCGGCTTCCGTTTCTACTGCTGGTGGATCCACATGCAGAGTGCCAGCTCTCGAGTCCTGCAGACAGACCTGGGAGAGGGCACTCTGAGCCACAGCACTGGGGCAGAAAACCACTGTGAAGAGGCCTCTCAGCACCGCGCGTTTCCAGGTTTTAGTTGAGATTGGAAACACTTGACCTTTAGTTGTAGAAACTGGGGTAGGAAAGGACAGAAAGGAAACAGCCCTCCTGCCTCAGGACCCTGCCCTGAGCTCGCTTCTCAGAGGTGACCTATGTTCACGGCATCATTCGCTTATACGAATAAGCACATCGGAGGTATTTTGTAAAAGCCCTAATTTGTATTTCAAAAAGGCTTAGGAGTTATTGAAATAATAAGGGATCCATAAAATAACACTGCAAGGAAAACTATAGTTAGACCAACGGATCAACCACCCTGAAACAACTTAAGCGACTTCCGTATGGGGCCGATTAGTGAATTTGGGGTCTTCAGGTGGAAGGTTAGCATCCATGACAAAGAGCACTGTGTTCTGGAGTGGAGAGGTGTCTAAGGGGCCCCGCGGGTACCACTAAGTGAGAGGGCAAGTTATAAAATAGTCCCTAGGATATTTTCCCTTTACAGCCTGGTGGTATAGCGTGGCATTGTTCATTCACTGATTTTCACAAATCAAGATACTTTTGGACAGAAGGTTCTTCAAAAAATTGAGGCCAGAACTATCTTAGAGTCCAGTGATCCCACACTGGGTGTGGCCACAGGTGAACTGGGCACGTGGAGAGCTACGTCGGCCCTCCCAGATTCCCTCAGCGGGAGACAAGGAGCCCCGTGTCCACCCGCTGAGAGGACGGAGAAAGCGCAGCACACAGGGCGGCTGTCGATCGGCTGACCTGCGGCCTGATGCTCCTCTCTGAGTTCATGCTCCCGTGTCCAGGCTACCTGGAGCTTTTTGGCAGAAAGTGGTTGGTGCTCAGGGCGATTGTCCCCAGGAATGTCCTCTGTGCTAAGGGGACACCTTAGCAGGGAGCTGAATGGGGCCTTTCATCTTAACCCCCCCCCCCCCGGTTGGAGTGTCATGGGCAAGGTGTGGGACCTCTTTGAGCCTCGGTTTCCTCATCTGTAATAACAAACTGAGAACTCACTTCAGGGATTGCTGCAGACGGAAGCAAACGTCGCCACCCCGGGGAGACTCCGGAAGTGACATCCCTCTCCTTCCCTGCCGTGTCCCAGCAGCCCATGTCTGGCTACTCAGTAAGGGACCCAGAGATTCTAGTTTTGGTTTTTAAACATAGTCTGATCAACTTTGATGCAAAGTTTTTTTTTATATTTCTAAAACATTGTTATTTATAAGGCAGAGATGATTACCTTCGTGGGTTTGGCAAACTATTATGTTTGCATTTTCTGAAACTCAGCCTTTCGTGTGGGAAATGCAAAGGAGAAAATTGAGCAGCGGAGAATCCTGTGGAACCGGGAAGGGAGGCTTCTCTGCTCCAGCCTTGCAGGCTGTTTAAGTGGGGGCATTGGGAGGGGTACCAGGGACATTGGACTTGAAACATTGTGTCCTTCCAGAGGAGGCAGAACTTGGCTACATTGTAACAGGAGGACACAGGGATGGGCGTTAAGAAGCAGTGAGGGCAGAAGAAATAATTACCTTCAAAACAAACAGGGGACAGCACAGTGGTGCACACCTGTAATTCCAGCGACTTAGGAGACTGAGGCAGGAGAATCTTGAGTTCAAAGCCAGCCTCAGCAAGAGTGAGGCACTAAGCAACTCAGAGAGACTTTGTCTCTAAGTGAAATACAAAATAGGACTGGGGATGTGGCTCAGTGCTCAAGGGCCTCTGAGTTCAATCCCCAGTACCTGTTTTGAGCCTTTGAACCCTTGCAACGTGAGAAAGCACACACTCCAACATGGGACGTGCTGCAGGGGACTTCCCGGGCTCGCGGTGCCACCGAGTGAGTCCAGGCCTCTGCGCAAGCATTCTGACAGTACTATGGGGACAGAGCCATCCCACATTGCAAGTGGGACAAAAGGTCTGGTCTGTGTCGAGGAAGTCTGTGGAATAAATGAAAACCATGACTTGTTGAGGGAGAGGCCAACGGTGGGAGCAGCCTCGTCGTAGCCTGGAAGCACTAGGAGAGTCACCACGTCTTCCACAGGAGGAAATTAAAAGTCAAAGCTGTTCTTTCAGAAAGTCTTTAACACAAGAATAACGATTTTCTTAAAAAGCACAAATTTATCCCAGTTAGGAAAAGAATCAAGTACAATAATGTCAAATAAATGGTAGCAATGGAATGGAATGGTTCATCACACTGATCAAGGGGTCATTAATCACTGGGGACACATCACCAGTGTTCTGCAAAAGGGGCTTGGGTGGACAGATCTCCTCAGCAGTGTGCAGGGCTTTGTGAACCAGGGCTGTTTAATATGCCTTCACAGGAGGAGTGGGGCTGGGCCCCTGGAAGCAGCCTGCATCACAAGTAGAAGACACGATTCATGAGGACCAAGCCAGCCTCGCCAGTGTCCTGGGTTGACATTTACTACGCATGCTTCCACAGGTGAGGGATCCCAGCTCGCCTTGACAGTCCAGGCCACAGCCTGTGTCCCACTGTGGTGGCAGACAGTGGCCTTTCACCCCACACAGTTCCTGGCTGTATGATAAATGATTGGTCTTTTTATTTATGGAGTGAGCAGAGGAGACTATGTCAAATTGGATAAAAGACAGACTGTGTAACTAAAAGGGAGTGATTTGGTGATACTTATTTTCTAAATATATTCTTGCTGATAATTTCCTAAGGGACCCATATGGAATAGTAACATTCAAAAACTGCCATCTTTAAAGCATCTTTATATTAGATTATGAAACAATTATATAATTTTTTTTGGAATCATGATCCTTGTGCTCAGAAAAGATTTGGAGAAAGGGCATCTAGTAGCAGGTTCTTTTGGGTAAGCTTTTGCTACTAAACAAACCACAGAATTCTCCTAGACCTTTGAATCAGGAATGCAGGGTAACACAGTTTAGTTACAGGCAATGCTTCACAGGATGCCACACGAACATACCCATTTCCTAAGAGGAAGATCAGGAAACACGCAGTAAGAAATGCATTTGCCCCGGGGGCCACCACGTTGGAGAGGTCACACGTGGATTCCCAGTGGACAGTCCCTGATGTGATTGACCCTCATTATTCACAGACTCTGTGTGTGCAAATTTATCTGCTCTCTAAAATAATTTGTAACCCAAATATCCACCGACGCCCTTCTGCAGTCATTCCTGGACACGCGTGGAGCTGCAAAGGTGAGTTTCGCAGCCCGCGCACCCTGCCAGGCTGAGCACAGGTCGCTCTGCCTTCCTGCTGCTGCTCTCAGCACCGCCAAGGGCCTTTGTCATGGTCTTTGTGGTGCCATGGCTTCTGGGGTTGTGAGCTTTGTGGTGGTGAGTTCCCGTCTGGAGGGGCTCCTACATGCCCTGCTAAAGAGCCCTGCAGTGTCACTGAGGGTTAGAAGGCTGGACGGTGCCTGAGAGAAAATACCTGTGCTCACAGAGCTTCCTGTGGGTGTGAGGGTCGGTGCTGCTGGTCCTGAGGTCCAGCACATGAGTCAATGGAATGATCCTCCGGGAGGCAGGGAGGAAGCGGCTGGTCCGTAAGGGAGGCCGTCATAGTGCATGACGCGGCTCTGGGAAGATGGGCAAAGGTGGAGATTTGCAGATTCTCAAGATGGAGACTAATAAAAACTGAGCAGTGGGCAGCATCATTTTGAGGCTGAAATTCAAGGTCATATTGCCAGGGTCAGACAGCATTAACCCTGGAAAGCCAGTGTCTTATTATAAGGAAGGCAGTGCTATAATTATTTTAAAGAAGCATGCATTCAGTAAGGTGTCTTTAAACAAAAACACACAGAAAGCAAAGTGCATGTCGATCCGTCTGCAAAAGCAATGACCTGGAGTCCGTGGAAGCTGGTCCTGAGGTCCCCTGGGAGCAAAGGCTCAGTGTGAGGTAATTCAGTGCTCGTGGAAGTCATGCAGAACTAACCCCTGGGAATAGTGAGAACGACTGTCTCAGCGATGCTGCCTGGCACCTTCCTGCCCAGCCTGCCTCCCGCTGTGTGCCAGGGAGCAGCATCCGTGGGCTCACGAAGAGAAGGGCCTGAGGCCTGGCCCTGCTTGGCCTCCTCACAGACCGTGGCGTAATCCCGAGGCTGCCATTCCAGTGCTGTTTGGGATCAGGTAAGATGCAGCCAGGGCTCCTCAGAACAGAAGGGGTTCCACGCGCAGGATCTTTGACATATTTTTTGTTTTGATCATGGTACTGCACAGCAGCTGACTCTCACACTTGACAGATGACGGACGAAGATGCAGAGATCAATGAGCCCGAGTTCACGCGCTCACAGGGGCGGAGCCCTGACACCACCCAGCACTGACCCGGGTGTCCTCCTTCCTGGGCCGCGGGGCCCACCATTCACTCTGATATGAAGGGGCCTCTTGTACCTTCCGTGTCCTTGAATCCATGAAGCTACGTAATTAAAATACTGTAGCCTTCCCTGTTTCCTCTTTCCCCAGACCTTTAGTGGGGACCTTTAGCAGTCCCTTTGTACAGTCCCGGGGTTTCCATGGACTATGAGCACTGTGCATGCACTCAGCAGAGAGGACACTTGGTTAAGGAGTGTTCAGGCTTTCAAGGTCGAGGACAGCTTGAGGAAGAGCTCCTGAGGATCATGGGAATGGCCAGAGCGCAGGAAGGCTCTGAGAGTCAGAATCAGGTGTTACCATTGAAGGGTTATGGAAAATAATATTCCTGTAAGATAACTCCCCAAGAAAATGGCTCGGGAAGTGGGAAAGGAGATTGGCCAAACATTAAACCTCTCCCTGTGCATTCCTGATAAGAGCGGGCCCTATAGGAAAGGGGCGGATGTGGAATGCCAAGCCCTGAACCTGGGCCTCCCCATGTCAACCTGGTCCTGAACGACAAGGGGCAAGATCTGAGTACTCACCCTGGGGGTCCGGTTTTAACCTGTACTACAAGCCCCTGATGATTGAAACTGCATGTGCACAATGATTACATCCTCCTCCTTGTACCCTATAAAGCCAGAATCCCCTCTGTAACTGACGCCATTTTCCCATCCGGAAAGTGGACCCCAATGGCGCCCGAGTCTTGAAGGAGTAAAGGCGTCTCTGAATCCCTGGAGGTCTGCTTGCTGTCCTTTTGCGCTTAGAGTCATGGGACCTGGTCAGCTCACATCTGCTGGGACTTCCTGCACGGCCACTGTGTCAGGGAAGAGACCAGCCAGGCAACTCTCCTGAGAGCAAGGCCGAGTTGCTCCAGGTTGCACAGAAGAGGAGCCTCTGCTCCTGAGGGGCTGGGACTTGACTCCGAAGTGTCCCAAGGGAGTGCCCAAGGATTCTGGAGCTCTGGGCCTGCAGTTAGAGTGGAGAGTGGCACACGGGTTTGAGCACGTAGCCCGCCTGCAGTTTCTAGTCTAGGCAAACCAAGGCAGAGGGAGGTTGGCTGAACCATGGCCGGGGACTTCCTGGGTGTTGGAGGACTCCTCACTGGGTGTGCGGGGCCCACGGGACCATGCCAGGTGGTGCCTGCCTTCCCACTGCCCCGTGCACGTGTGCCCTGGTGCAAGCAGCTGCTGGAGAAAGCCACGAGCTGCCCTGTCAGCGCAGAGCTGCTCGGCCTTGCCACCCCAGCACGCCACTCCAGGAGGTGGGTAGTGTGGCTGGCAGAACGAAGGTCACCCAGGGTCAGCCCAATCCATGGAACCTGCGAATATGCCAGGTGGTATGGCAAAGGTGAATTTTAAGATTGCTTATCAGCTGACCTTAAAATAAGATTGCTCCAGATTTTCTGGATGGACCCTGTAATCACAGGCCCATATGCATGGAAGCAGCAGACAGAAGTCAGTGAGTGTGAGCTGGACTTGACTCACCCTTGCAGGCTTTGAAGACTGGGGAGGAGCCGGGAACCAAGGAACAGGGGTCCCTAGGGGCTGGAGAGGCAAGAAGCAGGTTCTCTGCAAGCCTCCAGGAGGAGCCCAGCTCTACCCGTTCTTAGGCATTAGCCCAGGGGACCCAGGTCAGACTGCTGGCCCCCAGAACTTAAGTGTTATCTTAAACTGCATGCTTGCGACAAGTTGTTATAGCAGCAACAGGAAACTTGTAGGAATATTGGGGGAAACAAAGAAAGTTGGTGGTTCATTCTCAGAATACAGTGTAAAGTGTAAAGTGACTTGGGAAGTAAGACGGTGCCTGGGGCTGGGTGGGGGAGGGGGAGCAGGATGGAAAACTCCAAGCAGGTACCACTGGGGTGTGAAATCCACAGGGAGGAAGGGCCACCTGACCAACAGAGATAAGCCCTGTAGGTGCCAAAGGCACTCATCTAAGCGGACTCTCCTGCCACAATAGAACAAAGGGACAACTAAAGGCCCAACAGGAGACAGTCAAACCCAGGTGACCTTCAGGAAGATTGTGCACCCCACAGAACTCAGCCACTGAGGAACTGGGGAAGGGATCTTGTCTCCAGGGGATACAAACCGTTCGTACCCAATTTTTGTGTCTCTGATCACCAGGCACCTGCTCTGGCAAGGCCGTCCTTAAAGCAAAGACTGACTTTTTGCTGTATCTTGGGTCTCTCAGTCCATCCTCTGGGCTTGGACAGGAGAGTGTGTTTCTCACAGGATTGATACCCACACTCGAGGGATGTTGAACTGAGACTCAGAGAAACCTAGTAAGTTGCCAAATTAGCAACATTCACAGGCAAAAGTCGCAGAACCGGCAGCTCTCGCCTCACCTGCCTGCACCGTGTGACCTCTGGTGCTGGTTCCCAGCAGGATCTAGCACTGTTTCCTTGGAATCAGATTTGCCAGGTGTTAGGGATGTCCACGTGAGCCGGAGCTAGCGGATTACCTCAGAGACTTGGGATGTGTCCTGACAGGGACATTGTGACATTGCCACTAGACATGGTCAGGAATAACTCAATAGAAATGCAAAACCCGAGCTTGGGGAGGGAAGGATGAAATAATAATAGAATTAAACTCGACATTTTCTGAAACTGCAAGGGCGGCACCTCAATCCAACCTGGCTGCTTGTCCCGGGAAGTGTCGACACAGAGCTCAAACTTAGGAATACGCAGAGACTGCTGAGCCAGCGGTCATTCGTTCTCACGGCGGGCCAGGGCTTGCCGGGTGCTGACGGGCTGTCTGCAGGGGCGAGATGTGCCCAGGCCCGCGGCTCTGCCCTCCTCCGCTGCACAGTAAAGGATGCCCTCCCTGGCCTCTCCATCGACCTGTGGGCTCAGCTAGCGTAGCGCTCAGACGGTCCCCAGGGAGGCCTCTCTTATCACTCAGGTCCTTTCCAAATGCCACCTGAAGGAAAGGACACATGGACATCTTCATCAGCTTCCAGTTTTACAAAATGACCATATTTGAGTTTCAAACTCCTTTTTCTCTCTTTCTTTTTCTTTTTTCAGTAGCCCCAGGAATTGCTGGAGAATTCTCAGGACCAGACAAAGGGCTGAGCAAGGACCCCCACGCCCACCCTCCTCCCTCAGGGTGAACCCACACTTCCTATTTTGCAGTTTGAGCCTCCCCAGGAGGTCTCATTTCCACAGAGCCATGGGCTGCGACAAAAAGCTTGGGAACGGCTGATCTGAAGACCCACCAGGCCCTCTTCTGCTCACTAAAGTGAAATGTTAAATAAAGGCGACACCATCCCTGCCCCGAAGGAGCCTGCAGGTGCAGCAAGAGTATCTTGGTTTCCTAAAACCTTATCACCAGGACACTATTTGGACCTTCCTGTGCTCTGTGCTATCCTGGGCTTCCAAGACTTGGAGGAGACTTGTGTGATTTCTGCCCCTAGAAGGAGCATTTTCTTGCCTGTCCATTAGCTGGTGGCCTTGGGACACCCCTGCCCTGGCAGTTCCTGGAGTCTCCAGATGGTCTCCTTGTGCTCTGGCCCCTGCTGGCTCCTGCTACTTCCTGGGCTCTCCCTGCTCTGCTGGCCCTGGATGCTGAGCCTGTATCCCTTCCTGGGAGTGTGGGGGCGGGGGATCCCCAGTAGGGAGCTGAGGCTGCTCTAGGGAGAAGTGGGGAGGAAGTCCCTCTCCCCTCTGGCGCCCCCGGGACTGCCTGATTTGTGACCAGTATGCCTCTTTCCAACTTGGGGCTGTCTCTGCTCCCCAGGATTCTGGCCAGATGCTGTGGGCTGGACCAGGGTCACGTGGCCTGCATCTTGTCATCCTCTGGTGACTAAGGCTTCTTCCCACCTGACCTTGCCTCCTGTCTCTCTTCCCTTGGAAAATTCTCTCCAGAAACGCGTATCTGTCCGTTCCTTCTCTGAATGGCTTCAGTGCCAGGTGGTCCTGGTCCTGCCCTCTATCACCAGCAAAGCTAGTTCTTCCTCACGATGGGCCCTCCATGGGAGTCTGCCCTTAACCCAGTGGGCAGTTCCTCTCCCCCTGGACTGGCCACGGAGGGGACCAACTGCTCTCTCCTCACCTGACCGTGATGTCCCAAACAACCTTGTCATTGATAGGACAGTCACCCTGAGAACCTGGGGACAGTCACCCTGAGAACCGGGGCCAGTCCCAGCAGCAGCAGCAACCTTACAGAAAGTGTCCCCAGGCTGTGGCTGACTGGGCGAGGAATGACTTGCCATTCGTTCTTGGATGGAACAGAGAATTTCTCCTCTACGGAGAGATTCATCCCGGTGGCATGAGGCTCTGCAAGGTCACGTTGGTGCAATACAGCATGTCAGCAGTTTTAAAAAAACATTTGAATAAAGGATTTTTTTTTCCTCAGGAAAAATAGGTAGTTAGGGAAACACCGACATCTTACGACCCACTTTGATTTGTACTTGGCCCTGATGCTTCATGGCACGTCCGACAAGTGGCTGAATGGGGACTAAGGATGTGGTTCAGTGGTGGAGCTGGTGACTTGGCATGTCTGAGGCCTTGGGTCCATCCCAGGGCCACAAAAAGCGCAAGCTGTCTCGCCAGAACCTCAGTGCCACCCCACTGGAGCGTCCTGAGGACACAGAGGATGGATGCTTTCCCCAAGGGGAGCAGACGTCGCAGAGAGCCCTGGTTCCAGCAGGCTGCCTTTCCATCTTGGAGGATGTGCCCGAACTGTGCAACTGGCCAGCACCTGACCACAGGTCCCTCCTCCCTGCAGCCCAAGCCACTGAGGTCCCCAAGCCTACACTGCCCTGGATCCAAAATGTCAAGGTGCTCCTCTGTTCTTCCCCTGGTGAGCAGGAAGCGGGGCCCGTCGCCAGTTTGCCCTGGGCACATCTTTAGAGCTGAGCTGACCGGCATTCCCAAAGCAGCCTCTGGAACTCCCAGCCTCCACCTCCGGCTCCTCGGCCTGTGCTGCACGGGTGGAGCTCTCCCGCTGCAGCATGGGGTCTGCACCTCTCTGGAACTTTCCTCCTGCCTTGGATTGGATGGTGAGGAGACGCGAAGGAAGGTGGAAGTGGCCCGTGGCGGCACATGGCGTCCTGTGCTTTCCTTGCTCTCATTCCTGAGAGAAGAGCCACCCCCTCCCCCGGGCACTTTCTCTGCCTCTGCAGCTGCGAAGCTAGAGGGCAAGTGACGCCGCGTCCGCAGGGCAGAGCTGATGCCTGGTGCTGCAGGCGACTGGCCCTCAGTGCCCCTCGTCTGCTCCTGGGGATGACTGTGTGGTGGCGGGTGGCGGGTAGAGCAGGCTTGTGCTGGGCACTCACATCTCGTTTGGTCCACAGCGTGTCTTAACCGTTTTTCTTACATTTAAAACAGGGCATTTCTCACAGAAACCCGGGTTTCTGTCTGGGGACAGTGGATCATTCGGTCACTCTGGTTCCCCTGGGGCCGTGGGTAAGGTTCCCTCAGCCTGGCTCCTTCCTGCAGCCCGTGCGCCCAGCTCCAGCCTCTCCCTGCACAGCCTCTGTGGGCCCTGCCGCTCCCAAGCCTGCCTTTGTGGCCACGGCTTTGGAATAGCCGCAGCTATTTACGGAGCTCCTATTAACTTTTCTGGCCACATACATTGGACCCAAGGGACCCTGGGCTCATCCATGAAGGAGGAAGAGGAGGCCCATTTGTTTAGTAATGGAGTAGAGAAGGAGAGGACACAGGCCACCAGCTGTCTGCCCCTCCTACTTTCCCACTGCTGGCTCAGGGCAGGGAGTCTGCTGGCAGGTGGCTGCCAGGGAGTTGGGTACGATGTGGCTCGTCTGCACCATCCTCAGTGCCCCGGACCCCCCAAACCCACACAGCCTTCCTGGAGGAAGCCCTCACAGGTCCGTGCCTGCCTGGGGCTGGCAAAGGAGAAGCAAGAAGCAAAGTCCTCAAGGGGCCGTTTCCTCTTGGGGTCAAAGTGGATGCAGACACTCCATCACCTCGGGCTCACCCACTGTGTCCTATAAAGGAGACGAGTTTTGCACGGAAGCATTCAGAACACCTCTGTGATCAGGTTTTGCTGGACAGCGGAAAGTCATCTCTCATTAATTCAGCATTCTAAATGAAGACACTGTCCCTCTCTAAGCTGTGAACCCTTCAATATGACTTTTTCCGTTTTTCAGTTTGAAGTAGTTGTAGATTTGCAGTGTAGAGAGGTCCTGGGTACACGGGGTCTAGGTAACCTCGGCCTGGTTTCCACAGTGGTTACATTTTACCCAAACAGCTGATGAACAGGGTTCAATCCACGCACCTACTTGGATTTCTGGTAGGCACGTGCGTGTGGTTCTAGACAACCACCACCCCATCCAGAAACAGGACTGCTCCACCACCCCAAATGGCCGGCACTGTCCCTTCAGGGTCACACGGACGCCCTTGGTAAGTGAAGTCACATGGAGGCCCTCTCTGAGACTGGCTCTTCCGCTCAGCGCCGTTGTCTTGAGGTCTGTCCCAGCTGCTGTGTGTCAGCGTCCCCTTCCTTTCTGTGGCTCAGTGGTGTTCCCGGGGGGCAGACACCCCCACCCCATGCTTAGCTGCTCCCCCTCTGAAGGACACCTGGGCCATTTCTAGTTTGGGGCTATTATGCACAAGTCTGCTGTGGACATTCCAGTTCAGGTACCGTATGGACATCCCAACGCCACTGTCTGTTTCAGGAGAGGAAAGAACATAAAAGACTGACCTTTGGTTTACCTGTCCCACTCCAACCTCCGCCCCCGGTTAGGTTAGTCACTCACAATGTGTACGCTGGGCCTTCATCACAGGTACGACCCTGAGGGTGCACGGATCCTGTCTCGTGAAGTGCTATTCCACACCACACACACCTCCCCGTGACATAAAATAGGACAAGGGCTCTAGAGGAAATAAGGGGGAGAGTTGCAGGATGGAGATCGCGGACCAGGACTGGGAAAACCTGAGCAGCTTCTCCTCTGGGGCTGGGAGCTCAGAGCCTGGTGCACACAGCAGGGCCACAGGCCACCTCTCCAGCTTTGATGGGCAGGTGAGGGACTGCCAGCTGGGATGGGGAAGGTCCAGCCTGTCCACAGATGCTGGACGCTGAGGCCCTGAGGGGTCCTGAGTGCAGGACAGGCACTAGACTCAGGCCTGCAGGGACGTCCAGGGGATAGTAGCACACTGATTGTGCAGCGTATGCAGGGGTTCTGATGTTGTGGGAGAGACCAGCACAGCATGGAATGGAACATGGGTTCCCGTGGGCTCTAAAGGTAAGCAGGGTCCCCGTGCCATCTGGAGCGTGTCCACGGAAGCTTCGAGAGGTGTAGTGCCTGGTGTGTGCTCGCACACTTGCCTGGGTGCATAACCCGGGCAGCTGGGAGGCCCTCAGCGAGCCATCTCCTTGGGATGTGGCCTGGGAGGAGCCCCGTGCCCTTCCCACAGGGCAGCTCGGCCCCTCTGGAGCTGGTAGCTCTGGGATTTGCTTTTGGAGCCTAAGGCTCCAAGCAACAGTTGCCCAGTTCTTGCCTGAAGTTCCTGGAGGCTCTGTTGGCCTCACCGTGTATCCCACACCCTCCCTTTCTCTCTTCCCTTGGGATTTTGCTCAGGGATACCCTGTGCTTGGGAACTCTGGAGCAGGGAGCGTGGCACCCAGCCTGACGTCCTCTGCACCTGGGAGGGGCAGCCACAGTGGGAGAGGGGTCCTGGTGACCACCTGTGCCAAGCAGTTCAGGGCTGATCCTTGGGCTGTGCACATTTCTGAAGGTCGTAAGTTAATTGTTAACACAGATCTCAAACCCTGCCAGCTCACCTGGTTCTGCCTCTAGGATAATGTTCCTTCCCTGCTGCCTCCCAGGCTTCAAAATATGCTCGTTGTCCCTGAGCTGGCCTTGTGCCAACTGGTGTGGACACTGATTTACCCATGCGGCCTCTCCTTCAGGAGATGGGGAAGATACATAACAAACAAATATATTTAGAATGAAATAAGACTTTGGCTCATGATCAGGTGCCAAGAGGAAAGAGGCTGGGTGCTGTGGGAGAGAATACTGAGCACTGTATTAGTTATCTATTGCTGAGCAACAAAGAGCCCCAGGCTTATCAGCTTAAAACATTCACCATCTTGGTTTCGAGGATCAGGAATCTGGGAGCCACTTAGCTGGGTGGTCCTACCTCAGGGTCTATCATGAGGTTTCAGTCTTTCTATTTGTTGGGGATGAGCTCTCATCTTAAGGCTCAGCTGGGGCTGGAGGATCCACTCACAAGTTCACTCACACGGCATCGACAAGCCTCAGATCCTCAAGGGCCATTGGACTGAACCCTCAGTTCCTTCCCAGATGATGGTGAAGGTTCCCCTCAGTTCCTCAAAGTTTCAACATCTTCACTCAAAACATAACAGCTGCCTTCTCCCCAGGAGAAGAGCACCACAGGGCAAGAGAGAGTGTGATTTTAAGATGGAAGCCGCAGTCTTTTTATAAAGACTGGAAATGGCGTACCATATCTTTTGCTGTGCTTCACTCACTAGAAGTGTGTTGCTAAGTCCAGGCTATGTTCAAGGGGAGGAGAACTAAGTGCCACCCTTTGAAGGAAGAAATAGCAAAGAATTTGTGGACATTTAAAAAAGATCACCTAATAGGGGAGGTGGGTATCGACATTACTTTACATAGGCTATTCCTTTAATATATAAAGATATATTTCAAATATCATTTAGAGTTTATTGAAATAAATTCAAATTGATAAAAAAATTCCTTAGGTAAAAACCTTAAGGCATGTATGTTTCAGATTTAAGGCTCTCTGTGGTTTTTTAAAAAAGCAACACTTTGTGTACGTCATATGTTGTCTAAAACCCTCTGGTGGGGCCTGGAGCCACAGCTAGTAATTAAATGCATTAATATTTCTACAGCAGATCCTATGCATATTTGTACCATGAAGGGTAAATATATAACATCAAAGCAGTAAGGTCAGATTTGTGGACAGGTATACACATGCCAAACATAGAAAAGGACCTATTCTTCCCCTGTAGAGAGTTATTAAGCCATGGTAAGTCTTTAATAATATATACATTCAAATAAACAGTAATAACTTATTATATGTGGTTGGATTTTTGCACCCCTCACAATTCATATGCTGAAACCTAAAACCCACCGGGTTGATGTTAGGAGGCAGGATCTTTAAACGGTGTTTGGGTCATGAGTTTGGGAGCCCCCATGAGTGGGATTAGCACCCTCATAAAAGAGATCTCAGGGAGATCTTCCACCATGTGAGGACCCGACATGGAGAAGCTTCTGCAAATCAGGAAGCGGGCCTTCTCCTGACATCACACCTGCTGGAGACTTCATCTTGGACTTCACAGTCTCAAGAACTCTAAGAAGCAAATTTCTGTTGTTTATAAACCACCTTGTTTGTGGCATTTTGTTATAGCAGCTCAAATGAACTAAGATATTACTTTACTTATTGTCATTTTAAATTAAATACCATGCACAATTAACCAAGTATTTTAAAAACATCCTGAAATCCCTTGGGCCCTTGTACATCATTATAGGAGCAGTTTGGAATTCCGCATTTGGAATTCAAAGGCCAGAATCCTGGGGTGGGATGGAGAGAGGCATGGTGAGGAAGGCAGGGTACAGCCACTCTGGGAGGCTCTGTCTCGGAGACCAGGTCCCAGGCTGGAGCCTGGAGGTTATGGGAAGACACTGAAGAAATTTGTCCATCGAGTGCCGAATAGCAACCCCAAGGGCCTGAGCTTGCTCAACCCCAAGGGCCTGAGCTTGCTAAGTCCTCTTGCCATGAGATTTTAGCCAATGCTCCTTCACTTCTTTCCTGCAAAAATGGTGCCCAAGGCTGCCGACGGGCATTGAGGGTGGGGCTGCTCTGGTCCTCCCTGGCCCTCTGGGCACTGGCAGTGAGGAGGTGGAGGCCTCTTCGCACGAGTCCTCTCGTCTTCAGTCCTCCAAGCCTCAGAACATCTCCCCAGAGCAGAGACTTCCCACATGGGTGAGGAAGGTGAGGGCGGGAACTGCGAGCCCTCGGAGGTGCAGGATGCAGGTCGAGGAGATGGGGTTGTGTGTGGGTGTGGGAGGAGCAGGCAGGTGGGAAACACGAGGTGTCCTGTGGACCCTGGGGACGGCAAGAGGCCAAAAGAGAAGACAGATCCAAGTTCTCATGCCAGGGAGTGGGAGGGGGGAGGGAGAGGGGAGGGAAAGAGGGAAGGAGGAAAGGGGGAGGGGGAGGGAGAGGGAGGGAAGAGGGAGGGAGGAAAGGGGGAGGGGAGGGAGAGGGGAGGGAAAGAGGGAGGGAGGAAAGGGGGAGGGGGAGGGAGAGGTCCCAGCAGCACCTTCCCAGCTCCTGAAGACTTGAGTTGGGGTAAAGTCTCGAGTCAGCTGCACTGAGCTTGAAGAGCTGGAGGGGGTTTGGAGGGAAGAAGGGGTGAGTCCCAGCTTGGGCGTTGGCCATGAAGGGGGCCTGAGCGGGCCGCGGGGCTCCGCTGTGGATACCCCCACACAGTCCACCATGGGACTTCGGGGGGTGGAGAAAGAGCTGGCTGGCCAAGAGGCACAGCACAGGGAAGAGCGCTTTGTCACTGGCTGAGCTGAGTCTTCTTGCTTCACTTAGAAATGAAAGAAATCAGGGGGCGTTGGGGTGCGCAGTGGCGAGGCTGGGAAGGGGACCTCTGAGTCCAGGGTGAGCCTCTCCAGGGAGAGGAGCGGTGAGGCCAGGCTGCCTCCTGCCATCAGCTGCAGGTCAGGACCACCCAGAAGGCGAAAGGAATCATTCGTTGGGATGCAGATGGGCCTGTGTGACAGGGAGAAAGGAGGTGTCCTCCGCTTCTCCAGCTCTGCCTCCCTTTTACCTGAGGTTCCAGGAAATCTGGGCACACTCTGCACCCAGGTCAGAAGTAAGAGGCTTTTGCCTTATTAAATTGCTGAGCAGAATATCTAGAGGTCACACGGGCCTGGGAGTCGTGGGCTGGAAGAGGGTGTGTCAGACAGCTTTGCCCATGACGCAGGGGCAGCCTCTGGGCCTCAGGGGGAGGGGGCATTGTCCTGCTCCCATGGCAACAGGGTGGCAGGTGCGTGGCTAGGTGAGGATCCCAGACGAGACACCCTGAGCTGAGGACATCCTGGCTGGATGGAGAGCCCAGGTTCATACTTGGGGGCCTGCTGGAGGTGGCCTATGCCGTGGACACAGGGAGATCCAGACCTGAGCGTCTGCACAATTGCAGTTTCCTGCCTGGGGAGGGAGACTCAGAGAGGCTGCCACTAACCTGAGCTGCCCAGCACTGGGGCACGTGCTGTGTTACCCAGAAACAAAAGACAGGGGCACTTCTTCCCTCCTGCATGTTGGAGTAAAAGTCACACTTCCCCGCATCTTGTCCCCACCTCACTCCTCTGGGGCTCTCTGTTAGGACCCATGTCTCTGTCCACTGGAGGCCCATGTGTTGAAGCCTCTGTCTCCAGCTGTGGTCTGCTGGGAGGAGGCAGGAACTTTGGGAGGCAGAGCCCAGGGCCACAGTGGGAGGAAGTGGGAACTGCGGGACCTCATCCTTTGTTCCTTCACTGCTCTTTCTTCCTAGCTGCCACACAGTGAGCAGCTTCCTCTGTCTTGATGTACTGCCTTGCCACAGGCCCCAAAGTGACTGGGTCAACTTACCATGAACGGAAAACTTTGATACCAAAGGTTTCCAAAATAAACCAAAATAAACCTTTCCTCTCCTTAAAGTTGACTTTTAGGTATTTTGTTACAGTAACAGAAAGCTGACTACAACACTGGTTCAATTTGGGCTGTATTTTCACGTCGTTTCCTTGGTTTCCTTCCGTTGCTCTTCTTGGGGAAGTTGAGGCCAGTGAGCTTTCTGCACAGGTGGCCTGCTGCCCCCATCCTCACACCTCCAGTTCTCATACCTGCCTCCTAGTTGCTGTCACAGGAGGGGGAGCAGTTAAGACAGCAACCATATTCAAACCCAGGAGTAGGAGTCCCACAAGACTGAAATGACTGAAAGGACAAAGATGACTGCCGTTCTCCACGACTCCCTGTGTTTGCTCTTGGCAGCATGACCTTGAAGTCGTCCCTTCAGGAGGGACGGGTCTGCTTCTCCATCCCCAGGGTCTGGACTAGCCCTCTTGCTTGCTCTAGCAAGTAGGATGGGGCAAAAACAAAGGTGGGTGAGTTCTGCGTTGGCCTCGGGAGGCAGTGGGCACGTTGGCTGGACCTTGGAAAGCGGCCTCTGCCGTGCGAGCTGTCTAGTCTGGCACTCTGGAGGACAGGGGCTCTAGCCCAGGCTGTGAGAGACCCATTGGCACCCAGCTGAGTCCTCTGGGGCCACAGGAGGCAGAGCAGGCAGAGCCGAGGAGGCCCAGCCAGGCCCCAGAACCGTCAGACACGGGAGAGACGCCAGCTGTCATTAAGAGCTGGCTGGTTTGTTACGTAGCAACAGCTGACCACTAAACCTCGTGTTCCCAAGCAATCTGAATTCTCCAGACGCATCACTAGCAAAACCAGCCAGACACTCAATTAGACTTCGCAGCAACTTGTTTTCTCATTAACTTCTTCAAGATAAATTTTTAATGATGTGACGTCTCCATAGCTCACGCTGCCACTCCTCCCAGCCCGCCACTCTGTCTTCCTAATAGAATCTCCAGGACGCAAGAGCTCCAGATGCAACAATCAATGAGCATTTAAACCTCCGCCGCCTACATTTTCCGGACCCGGCTGATCTATGGGTCTTTTACAGAATCACGAGCTCCATCTATTTATCCCAAAGAGCATTTAAATCAGGTGCTTTGCTGTCTGGGCTCTGGGGGTGGCTCCCAGCCAGGGCTCCACAGATTGATGCCTCTCTGGCATCTGGTGCAGCCGGCAGTCAGGATTTCCAAATGAACACCCGAGGCGTGTCCGGGGCGGCCTTCTTTCCTCTTCTCTTGGTAAAGCCAGGGCTGAGATGGCTGTAGGCCCCATTCCTGCCTCCGTGAGGCTCAGGACCAAGCGGGGTGCCCAGTGTTTAGTCCCTAACACATTGTGGAAGCGTTTGGTTTTCACTCTAGGTCTGTGACTGCTGTGTCAAATTACCTTCTGGTGCCCCTGGGCAAAACAGGTAGGAAAGCCACGCACCAGACTCGTCTGCAGCAGGCTCAGGACCGGGGTGAACACCCTGACTCCTTAATCAGTTTCTGATGCTTTTCTGTTTTGAATAAAACTGAGATTTAAAGGGGGAATCAAAGTGCCCAGAGACCAGCAGAAAAGCAACCGCAATCCTCCTGATTCCTTGCAGGGCTCAAATCTCCTGCAAGACGGCAAATAAGAAAATGTGTCGTGTGTCCACAGCGGGAGGGGAAGGGAGCCCGTAGTTTTTCAATGCCACCAGGGAGCAGGACACGATTCTGGGTCACAGGTATTTTTCTATCAGGATGTCAGGAAGCTAAATAATGGTGACCACTCGGTCCCAGCCAGATGGCAACATGGATTTTAAAATGAGAGCATAGTTGACGTGCCAGAAGTTACAGTCCTGACACGGGTCTCTGTGGAAATGGGAAGCGTCCGGTCACATTGAGAAGCAGAGACCTCCCACCCAGATGAAGAGGAGCAACATTTGATCTCAAAAGCAAAGCGGAATCAGTGAATCCAAAGGGTGCATGGTAGTTTTGAGGTTTCCAAAGAATGCAAATTAAAATTTCTGGGGCTTATGAAAATATCTGTCCCTGGGATTTGTCCTATATTTACGCCCCCACTGCCTTATCTGGGAGAGCGGTCAGATTATATTTCAAAGCACTTCCTTCTCAAGGCATTCCTGGCCGCGACCAGGGCAGCAGGGCAGCCAGCCTGGAGGTGGGGTGCAGCGTGGAGGACGATCAGGACTCCAGGACCCTGGGCGGCAGGAGAGAAGCCACGGGACCGAGGCAGAGGAGGGTCCCGTTGGGCGGTGGCGACACAGTTCAAACGGGGCCAGGGAGGGGCCTCCTCGGGCAGCGGCCCCCAGCGGGCCAGAGGAAGGCAGCCTGGCCTTAAAGCACCTCCACACTCAGACTTTCTAGAAAGAATTCCGGTCACACAGTCATAGTTATTGCTCATTTGAGGATGAAAAATGAAGAATCAAAAGGTTTGCAATCACCTGCCAAAGGAGCCGCATCAATGTGGATTTGAGCTCTGGTCTCTGTCGCTACAAAGGTGGTGCCGCTGTCAGAAGACACGGACGACAGGAATCATTCAACCGAGAGACCGCAGGCCCTTCCCCCACTTGAGAAACGGGTGTGTGGGCATTTTCAGAGGGGAACTAAGAAGACTCGGGAACCTGACTTTCCAGGGAGGCGGGTTCACATTCGGGCATGATCAGTACCCAGGAGGCGTGAGTACAGCGGCAGGCCGGGGAAGTCACAGGCCGGGCTCCCCAACGCCCGCTCCTCGGGCGCCCGTTCCCAGCAGAGCCCCGTCCTCCCACCCCTGCTCTGCCCCTCCAGGGCTGTTCTCTGTCCTTCTGCTGCAACAGGTGAGCGTTTTTCTCCAGGACAGAGTGAAGTGAGAACTTTACCCTTTTGAAATCTCAGGCTCTTGGCTAATTTTGCTTTCAGTTGAATTACTGTGGGAAGGTCCCAAAGTGTGGCGGGGCTCTGCAGGCCTCGGAAGTTTAGAGAATCAGTACCCCGCAGACTCGGCCCGTCTGTCCCAACGCCCTTCAGTGCCCCTCTCCTGGGCTCCGTGTTGGGTCATTTTCGTCTCTGCCGCCTGCCCCTGTTTATTTTGGACGCTGGTTCTTGGAACAGGTGCCTCAGCTGCAGGAAAGTTACCAGGTGCTGTGGTGAAGGTTTAGGGCAGGTGACAGGGGACAGGCAGCCGCACTCTCCTCTGCAGCCACGCTCCCGGGTGGACACTGTGCGGGGCAGTGTGGCTGCTGTCCCCTGCCTTTCTCCATCGTGCCCATGGTGGACGTGAAGCCAGTGTGGCTACTGCTGTAGACTAGCCGGGAGGGTCAGGCCGCCAGTTGGTGCCAGGACGCGTGGAAGGATTTCCCGGGCCTGGCAGGCTCTGTGCCAGGGTCTGTCCCAGCCCGAGACGCCTGATCCAGCTCCAGCTCCTGGGGAAGAGTTCCATTCACGCCTCCCCTGGAGCAGATTCCAGCTGCCTCTCTCGGGACCCCTCGGCTCCCAGCCCAGCCTGACAGATAGGCTGCTCGTCCAGGAAGCCAGAGGGGTCTGGGAGAGGCGGTGGAAGCTGGTGGAACAAGACTTCCTTCTTTCTTTAAGGAATTTGAATAGGCAATGCAAATCAAGGTACAAAGCCAGCAGACGTAAAAGGTGGAGGGTACAGCAGGTCGGACCTCTGCGCCCCGTACTGTGTCCCTGCTCCTCTGCCCCTTCTTCCCGGTCTCCTTCCTCTTTTGGTGCTGGGGTTGGATCCCAGGGGTGCTCTGCCACTGAACGTCCCCAGCCTCCGTCCTTTTCAGTTTTCATTTTGAGATGGGGTCTTGCTGTGCTGCCCGGGCTGACCTGGAAGTTACTGTCCTCCTGCCTCAGCCTCCTGGGGGCAGAGATTCCAGGGGATGCCCTGCTTCCCTTCCCCAGCTGCTGCAGTCGTCCCCTGTGCCACCTTCTAGAGATAGTCCAAACCCATACCACTCACTCCCAGCGTTACTGTCTGACCCCCCGCCGTGCACCCACAAACTACACGTTGTTTCTGACAGTTTCTGTCTACACCACATTCAAGGCCTCGGGAAACAGCTCCACGTCGGGCCTGTCAGTCTGATTCTTTCTCTGGAAGGCTGCTTGGGGCCCCTGTGATGCGCCCTAATTTGTTTGAATATTGCATATTGAAGGACATTTGCTTTATTTCCATTTTTCCGAAGGCAAACACTCTAGAATGAGTAGCACAGACATGTCCTATCAACACCCACTCATCTGACTGCAGGGCAGGAGAAATCGCTTTGCAAGGGTCATGAGAATTCTAAATGGTGGTGGGTTTTTCCAAATGGCCTCTGGTAGAGGCTGAAGTTTACTCCCTGCCCCCCACCGAAGGCCTCCGAGCCAGGCTTGAGATTGCTCACACAGGGGCTCACCTATGTGGCCGTGGGCTGGGACGAGCACAGGGCACAGAGCAGTCCCAGTGCCGTGAACCTGGGCAGCCCGAGTCCCCGAAGCAACCACTTTCTTCAGCCATAAAATGTGCGCATCTGAGCAGCGTCAGGCCCAGTGAAGACAGGGCGCGGAGCTGTCGCCCCCGCTGCTGACTGACACGTGGGCGCTGTTTGGACGACGGTCATGTTCAACGTTGACGATTACATGCCTGCTCAGCCAGTGTGGAGGCTCGGCCCTCGCCTCCCTGTCCAGGCTCTGCTCTGTGGGAGACACGGCGTCCATGAGTGTCCTCAGCACCAACCAAGGGGACAGGGCGGGCAGAGTTGCCTGGGAAGGATTCACGGGTGTTGGCGTGGTCTGAGCTCCCTTGGTCCTGCAGGTGGGGACAAAGCCACAGGGGCTGCGGGGAGTGTCGTTGGGCAAGCCGAGGAGCCTGGTGAATTGGGGCATGGCTCCCTCACTAGGGATGAATTTGAGTGACTTCTGAACCCCATCCATCCTACCTCTGGAAAACCGGCTGTGGAAGGTCACAGAGGGTCTGGGAACCACAGATTGAAAACTTCCACGTTGGCCTTTTGGGGGGAAAGAGCGAGCTGCATTCAAAGCGAGCACTCTGTTCAGAAGGGTGCTGCGGGAGGAGGCCCACCCACGTTCTGGCCGATTCCACCTCGTGTCATAGAAGAGCATTTCAGCAGGATTTTAAGAAATCACTGAATGGTTTCAAAAACCATTTTTGCATCTTAGTCTTAAAAAATGATGCATGATCACTATAAAATCTTCAGTCCATATAGAAGTGTGTGACAGTAGGAAACTTCCCAATTCCTTGTCCCTGTTCCCATTGTCTCCTCCCACATGGAAGGGCAAGGGTAGGCTTTTGACTTTGGGAGTGCTTTGTCTATGCATAATACAAACTATCTGTATGCACCGGTACATGACTATACATGTGTAAGTTTTTGCAAAAATGGAGTCCTACTGATGCAGTACTCTGGAGTTTGGTGTTCCACTCTGTGTCTTCCTCCAGGCAGGTTAGATTGCAGCTCTGCAGGGAACACGTGGTGTCTGTCTTCCACCCGGTCCTGCACCCTGTGGAGTGGGGTGCACAGCTCTACACAGCCTATGCTATAAAGGGGAATCCAAGCCCTTCCTAAGAGAAGGGGCAGCAAAGGATGCTAATCCTGGAGAACAGAGGTGAGCTCGTGAGGAAGGACAGATGCCCACCGTCTTCCAGTATCTGAAGAGCTGTCAGAAGAGCCAGGTCCATTCTGGTGGTCCCTGAGGAGTTGTGTCTGTGACCAGCTGATGGCAACTCCGGGAAGCCGAGGTCAGTGTACCTTGACATGCTGGCTTTGGTCTCACTGACTGAGTTCTAATCTTGACTCCCGTCTAGTGGTGGAATAAAGTCTCTGGGCCTCAGTTTCTCTAACTGTGATCTGGAGTAAGCATTTTCGGCTCTGGTGTCTCTGTGAAGATTAAGTAAGATGCTATGTAGTGTCGCTCTCAGAGTGGTGTTGGAGGAGGGCAAGCCCTGTGTAACGTAACCGGCATGGTCACGCTCTGCTTGCTGATCTGTGTATCCCCCTCTTGCTGGCCTTTGGTGGCCATGTTACCATTCCATGCTCAAGTGAGTGACAATAATCTGTGTCCCTGTCGAGTAGGCCTTAAGAAAATCCCATTTTTACTGGGAGTCCTTCTTCAGTTTCCGGGAGCATCCTGACTCCGGTGCACCCAAATCTTCTCTGGCTCTTTCCTGCCACCTCAGTGGCTGGCTGGCTCCCCACCGCTACCCTGGGCCACGTCTTCAGGTCCTGTGACACCACCCAATCAGGTCTAGTAATTTAGATGCTGGTGACGTGCCTTAAAGGCCTGCCCTTTGGCAGGACCTGCTTCCTGCTTCTTCCCTGTATTCCGCGCAGGCAGTGGTGTGCTGATAAATTCTCTGTCAAAAGCAAAACAAAACTCGAGGCCGGAAGCCTGGGTTTGTAGCGCTTGCCCCTTCCTGGGGTGTAAATACTCCCCCATGGTCCATCCAGAGCGGCCAACAGTGGGACAACTAACTTGGGAAGTGCTCACATGTGGGTTGTCAGCTCCTGGAAGGACACTGCTGGGCACAGGCTGTGCTGCCCACCTCCCGGCTGTGTGGGTTCTGGGGACAACACATCTGGGGTGGATGAGGGGAGGGTCTGAATCCCCTCCTGCTTCATGTTGGTCTCTTCCTGTACTTTGATCTCTGTCACTGCCACGATGCTCACGGGTCATTTTTGTGCATCATGAAAATCCTTCCCTGAATGGAACCCAAAGTTCTAGTTTGGGGAGGGGGATAGGGTACCAGGGCCAATTTTGCTAGAACTACCTGCACTTTCCTATCTACGCTGGGTATAAAGGAGAGACTCTGGACCTGGGTCATGGCAGGTACTTGTACCATCACAAACGCTTCTTTCCTAAAGTCCTGTCCACATTCTACTGTTTTAGAAATCAGCCAGTAATACAAGTCCTTGGGGCACAGCGCGGAGGACTTTCTCTTTCGCGTGACCTTCCCTCCCAGCACCCACAGCAGGCGCCTTTCTGGGTACAGTACTCTTCATTCTTACCCAGTACGTTCAGTCTGCAGCAGAATAAGCAGCAACCTCCGGAAACATCCCGCTGCAGCTCTGTGAAGGAGCAGCACGCCTCCCCTCTGTCTGGGAGAGCACCGCCTTCCACCTCGTCCCCAGCAGGATGCCAGAGCCCGGGAGTCTCCTTTCCTTGGCTGGACTTGCAACAAAGAGAAGGATTCTTGGGCCGTGAGTCAACAGGACTGCACGGCCTGGACCCCGGGGAAGGGGAAGTGGGAAGAGAAAGCGTCGCGGCCTTGTGTCCCAGGCCCCTCCCTCTCCCGAGCTGGCCTTTTTCTTTTCACACAGGGGCTGTGATTTTCAAAGTCACCCTTTAGGATATGGAGCGACCTAGAACCCGGGGCCTCCAGGAGACCCGGGAGAGGAGGAGAGCCTCGCCCCTCTTCCTCTGCCCAGGCCCCAGGCCTCGTGCCATGTCTGATCCTGGGTCATGGCCCCGAGGGCACAGCTTGAGGAACCTACCCCTCTTCTCCTGGAGTTGCCAGGACAACCCGGAGGCTTCAGTGACCCAACTATCTAGGGCCATCGGGAAATTCTGATGCCCTGAAGGCCAACGATCCTTGTTGGTGAGAACACAATTCAAGGACAAGTGTTCATTCTGAGTCGTGGGCAAATGACCACTCTTGGTGGTCACCAAACTATAGATCTGCCAGTTTGTTTTATAGCAAACGTGTACTTTCAGAGCGAGCTCATCATTACCAGAGTGTTCTTTCCTTTGCTACAAGATTCTTTGAGCGACTCCTCAGGGTTTATCAGGACTTGCTTCAGATTCATTGACTGTTTTGAGGGCCAGAAAGACCAGCAAATCAAAGTTGCTGTCTATCGAGGGCATCTGGACTGGAGGGACAGGCCTTCTGAAAGCTTCCATCTTGGGTGGTCTTGCCGAACACCTACATTCTGCAGAACCCGGAGTCTTAGGTCATTACAGTAGCCTCTTGGTTACGAAAATCGGGAAAAGTTTATGTGGGTTCTCTTCTGCTCAGGACTGTTCCTGTGGAGATTGGCCTGAGAGTGTCCTGGTGACAGCAGCTGTGATCTTATGGACTTGGACCTATTCCTCCTGTCCTGTCCTGAGGACACCTTTAGGGGCTCACCTACCAATCATGCACTCCTTGCAAACACAGCTGGTGTCTCCTGCCTGAACCTTTTCCGAAAAGCAAGTGTCCTTTTGATCGCTGATTATTGAATAGCTCTTACATATCTGCTGAAGGAATCTAAAGAGCTTGCTTTGGGGAGCTGAAGACCTAGAGAGGGATTTGTTAATCCTGTTGATCCCATTCTAACCTGGGCTTCTGCCCCTCTGAGTCAACTGGTCAGCACTGAGAGGGAACCTGTCACCTGCCGTTGGTGTCACATGTCCTATCAGGTCACCTGCCACCGTGATCCCTTCCTGAAGAAGATGTTTCCTCAATTTCTCCCAAAGCTTGATATTGGATTAGTTAGTCTAGATTTCATCAGAATTTTGGTTTTGCTATAAAAATATACACGGGGTTGTACTGGGGTTTCAGGGTGTGTCCCGCGTGTGCTCCAGGAAAACTTGTGGCCAGGGATCAGTGACTGAGTCTGACCTCATCGGTGTGTGAGAAACAGACTCTGGTGTTCTTTCCTCAAGAGTCCACGTCCATCGCCTGGGGTCCGCAGCACCCTGGGCGTTATTTCCTCCTGGGCTTCTGTGCTGGGCTCAGTCAGATGGGAGTTCCCATGGCTGCCGGGCTGTTCGTTTTAAAGCAGTTGTGCTGGTGGGACTGTTGAGCATAAACTGTGCCTCGGGAGGTTGTAAAGTGACCCCTCTTCGGTCTGGGAAATCATCTGGTCGTAATGCCGAAACAAACTGAAACAGCTCAGCAAGTGGCCGCCAGGGTCGAGCCCACCTGCGTGTGTAATCCTGATGGAGTCTCAGAAGCGCGTGTGACGTCAACCCTAGAAGAGGTTCGAAGGTGATTTATTTGGCTCTCCCTGGGTCCCACATGTTCATGGGCAATTTCAATTCTTTTCTGCCATTAATACTAAGAGTGTGTGTGCGTGTGTGCACACACCTATGTGCGCATGCGTGTTAGTTGAAGAATGGCACAAGAACTGGTGGTTGGGGACATACCTTGAGGGTTTGAGTGTAATTATGTGGCTTGGACTTGCCTGGATCATAAGCTCCTCTGCTGGGTATGTAGGCGACTGTGCCCTGTGTGGTCTTGATCCGATTGCCCTTGAGAGATGAACCTCTTCTTATAAAGATTCCTATAAAAGTCAGCTACAGTATTGGGCATGCAGAACCCCACCTGCGGGCACTGGGCATGCCACTAGCCAGGGTCCTGGCAGGGTGGAGCAGTGGTTAGGTTTGGGTCCCGCAGGCTCAGTGACATAGTGGGTGCTGGCTTGTATTTATCCAGGCATGTCACTCAAGCTCCTGAGCCCCGTTCCCCAGACTGAACGGAGGCCTGGGTCGCTTGCGGGGGGCAGGAGGAGGTTTCTGCTCCCTCCTCCGGACGTGATTATGCACCAGACACCATCCCAGGGGCAGGGGAGGCTGCTCAGGATCCTCAGTGACACTGGCTCTCACGCCTCTGAGTGGAGGAAAGAGAAGAGGTGCTCTTGCCTGCGGCCGTCCCCCACCCGGGCTTCTCTTATGTCACTATAGCTTTCTGCAGTAAAAGATTCCCAGTGTGAGGTGGAGTGGGGTGAAGCATGCTCTCCAGTGAACTGTCACTGTAACGAAGTGCTTGCAGACTGTGTCCTGATAAGGGGAAGAGGAACACCCACTTGCAGGCTCCCAGGCACAGGGCTTATGTGACTCAGGGCTTTGAGCACTGCGTGCCCGGGGGAGGACACACACTTGCTAGGTCTATGGTGCCTGGGCTCACCGCCCAGCATGCGCCAACTCTCCCTGCCCCAGACTCACTGCGGGTGTGACCTGCAGATTACCTGGGACGCTGAGGACAGAGGCCACACTCCAGATTTGTGCTGGTGGGAGAGGCAAGGTTATGGTCCCAGATTTGCTCCTAATACAGAAACTGTGACTTCCAAACTGCTGCTCAGGCCCTGGGTCTCCGCAGCCCCTCGTGGTTTGGGCAGACGTGGGTGGGCCTCCCTGTAGTTTGAGATGGGTGTGCACGTGGCGGGTGCTCCACTGAGCTCCTAGGAGCAGGGGCGGCTGACTACGGAGGGAGGCAAAGGGAGAAGGAGGAGGAGGGAGAGGCCCTGGCAGAGGATGCCACCACTGTAACTGCCAGCGATGGTGCTGGCTGTGATCAATCAGCTACCCACACACCAATCAATAAATGCACGCAGCCAATACTCCTCAAATGAGACGGGGCGTGACGGATTGGGCCGTACCAGCTCTGGCCTCTAACAAGATGGAGTAGCCACCTCTCCTTTATTTTATAGTCACACAGGAAAAGGAGGCCAAGACCGGGAGGGGCTTCTCCTGTGATGGACAGGATGGGGTGGAGTCGGGGAGCCCTTTGCTCTGGGAAACTAGCCTATCCCCAGCCGGCAAGCCACTCCCTCCCAGGGCCACCCACTCCCCGGGGATCTGGAACATTCCCCATGGCTGCCAGTTCCTGGGAGTCGGGCCTCAGTGTCCCACGGCTCAACCACGTCTGATTCCGCTAGATAAGGCTGACTCCCCACACGGGACAGCAATCAAATCTGAATATTTAAGGACTCCAAGAGCGGCCATTTCAGTCCAAAAGCCCTTTCCAGGGGACAGCGCCGGCTCCAGTGAAGGAGAGGCCACAGCTGGAGCACGAACAGGTGGGTGGAGAAGCCAGGCCGGGTGGGACAGTCCAGCCTGGAGCCAGCAGGCGGAGCCCAGTGTCACTCTCCGTCTGTCCTGTAGCATGTCACCAGGAGGACACAGCAACATCGTTTTTGGCAACAGCTTGTCGAGGTGCGATCCACGTGCCGCGCAGCTTACCAGGTTGGAGCGCCCGGTTCAGTGGTGCCGGGCCCGCCTGCCTCTCGACCCAGAGAGCAGCCCAGCCCTGGGCGCCGATCCACGAGTAGCGGGCAGTTATGGGCATCATCGGTCACTGGGTCGGGTCCCTCGTCCCACAGTAGAGGCCATTCCCTGGGACACTCGCAGAGGAGGAAACGCGGCCCTGATGACTGCCGTCGTCCCAGGCGGGCCCCGTGCGTGGCGCACGTCGTCCTGCCGAGCCCAGGAGGAGGGGAGCCCTAAAGCACTGGCAGGATTCCAGGGTGGGGCGCGGCGGGCGGGAAGCCAGAGGGGAGGGCGAGAGAGTAGGACGAGGAGGAGTGCAAGCGCCAAGGGCAAGGGTGTGCCCAGCGCGGGGAGGCCGCCACCGCTCCAGTCCTGCAGCTGGCCCTGATGTGGACCCCTCCCACGGTCTCCTGCCCACCCACGGCGGCCTTCTCTGGTGACCACTGATCCTGGAAATGCCTGGAAAGTACGTGTGTTTATGAGCAGGAACCAAGTCTCCTTTCAGGGGGGACTTGGTGACCATGAGGCTGGTGACGGAAGAGGCAGGAGCCCGAGGGCCTTGATGACCCTGGAAAGCCTGTCTCTGGGCTCCACCGAGCCCGCAGAGCTTTTCTAGGACCAAGAGCGCCATCCCTGTTGATCTCATCTCCGTAAGCGGCAGAGGACGCGCTGGGTGACATCTGGGTGATGCATCTTTGTGGATATGTCACTTCCTTTTAAAGACGTTTCCAAAGGAAGCTTTCCCAGGACTGAAACTGGGAATCCAAAGTACATCAATAATTTTGAGGTCTGTGAACTATGAATGGCTTTTCCAAAGAGATGTGCCACTGCACAGGGCCCCCCATGATACGCAATGCCCCAGTTTCGGCATGTCCACCCAAGATGCCTATCAATTTAGGAATTAGAAATTGCCCCCAGCGTTGTTTTAAGTGATAGTTCAGTGATAGACACCAGAATCTCCTTCATTTCTAAGGTAGGGAATATTTTCTCAAGAAAAATGTGTGTGTCACCCTTACCCAAAGCCCTTGGAGAATAAATAGCAAAATTAGGTCGGTAAATTTGGATCTTAGGACTTAGGGTCATTTGTGAGATTATATTAGCTTAGCTTTATTGTGACAAAATACCTGAGGTAATGGACTTAAAAAGAGGAAAGGTTTGTTTTGGCTCATGGACGGGAGGTTTCGGTTCATGGTGGGCGTCTGTCTTGCCTTTGGGCTGTGGGTGAAGTGGCACACCAGGGCAGGAATGCCGTGGGAGGGCGGGGTTCTCACACCCTGTTCCAGGGCTGGGCTTGCACCCAGGCTCCCACGCCTTCCTCTAGGCCACGCCTCCTAGAAGTTCCATCCCTCCTGACCGGGCTGCGGCCTGCGGGGCAGCTGTCTCAACCACCGCAGAGATTTCTCTCACCCACACGGCCGAGAGGCAGTTCACCCAGATTGTTTAGAAGGGCATATTTGGCAAGAGAGAAATCATTTGGATAAGATTTTATTCTGACAGGAAAAATAAAATAGAGTTCATGTTCAGCTGCATCGGGATGGTGAGTGCTCTGAAAATGTCCCCGCAGGAGATCACACAGTTTTAGACAAAGGAAATGAACGTTGTTACAGGTTCAAACTCAGGAGTAAAGGGTGTCAGATCTTCTGCACGTGACCTCACATTGCAACTTGACTTAAGAAGGTTTAGAAGGAGAACTCGAGCTCAGTCTCAGCTACAGTTCATTCTCTGCAAGAAGTTCCTTTTAGAAAGTAGTAAGTGCCCACAGAAGATTTATACTATGGTTAGAACTGCCTGGCACTGTGTAAGAACTCAAGAAATGATTGGTGAATGAAGAAATTAGTAGAAGACAGATTCAGCAAACATCAAAACTGAAATCACTTTTGAAGTTGAGGAAGTGCTTTTAAGTAAATAACCAAAGTTATGGTTTCTTTGGCCCTTCAGGAAGACTTGTCTCTTCCTCATTTAAAACATGGCTTCTTCTAGCAGCACAGTTTGGTGGTCCTAACTTAAGTTTTGGTAGGAACAAGCAATTTCGAGGAAGCCAATTGATACCGCAAATGCCTTGATGTACGTGTGAGATCTCATTGTTACTAAAACCTGTGTATTAATGCCGTTCACGGACATCCAGCTTACTCTGTATCTGGGAGTGGATTCCATGCGACGACGCTGTCTCCTCCGTCCAGGGCTCCTGCCGCAGGGAACCTTCAGCGAGGTTCTGTGTAGGCATCGTGGCTGCAGCATCATTTCTCTGGACTCGCTCACGCCAACGCCCCTGCATTTAGGTCCTTAATTGTCACACGATATCACTTCCTCCTCTGCAGGCATGTCTTTCTCATCTGGATTTAATATAGACCTGCTCTCACAGGCATCTGTGGAATGACTGGCTCCTGCTGAAGAGGCTGGTTAGAGGCGGAAAGAACAATAATGACTAATCATTAAGTCGCGGCGTGGGTGTTCGGTTGGGAAGACCAGCCGGCGGAGGAACGGACACCACCTCTGATTCACAGGCACGGGCAGTGACCCCTGCGGTCTGGCCAAGGCAGACTCACATGCCTTTGGTGACTTCTTTGTTTACTCCCCGGGTTTAACTATGAGGCAGAAATGAGTTCTTTGCCAAAACCTCGATTTAATTAAACATGACTCATTCTAACCTTAGAAGTGAACTTGGGCCTTCTAGCCATTTTTCCAGAGCGGTGCTTCGGGGAGGGAGGAATTCCCCATGGTCGCCTCTTAGGACACAGCAGAAGCCAGGTTGGGGCTGGGCATCTGCAGAGGTCACAGTCGGAAGTCCTGGGAATTGTGCAGAGGGGACCATGCTGAGGAGAGGTCACCCTGGGGCAAAGGAAAAAGGGACGTCAAGACATTCAAAATCTCAAAAGCCTGCAGCCAGAGTCCCACTGAAACGCATAGGTGAGTCCCTCCTGGGGGCCTGGAGAGAGCTGGGCCTCAGGTTTTGTAAGCGTGGTTTGGACGGTGATGGGTCTGCACAGTAAGCCAGGTGCATGCAGTAAGGAGACACTCAGCTGGGGACATTCACTGTGAGCAAGACAGTCCCTCAGGGGAGCCTGCCAGCTTTTGACATACGGCCTCAGCACCATCTCTGAAAGAAAGGCCACTGACATCGTCACCATGATCCCATCACCAAAGTACACCCAGCCCAACGCCACCATCGCTGTCACTACAACGTCACTATCCCAACACCATCACCACCGCCATCATTAAGACCCCACCATGCCCACACCACCACCACCATCACTAACACCCCATCATGCCAACACCACCACCATCACCAACACCCCACCACACCACCACCACCATCACCAACACCCCACCATGCCAACACCACCACCACCATCACCAACACCCCACCATACCCACACCACCACCACCATCACCAACACCCCACCACACCACCACCACCACCATCACCAACACCCCACCATGCCAACACCACCACCACCATCACCAACACCCCACCATGACCACACCACCACCACCATCACCAACACCCCACCATACCCACACCACCACCACCATCACCAACACCCCACCACACCACCACCACCACCATCACCAACACCCCACCATGCCCACACCACCACCACCATCACCAACACCCCACCATACCAACACCACCACCATCACCAACACCCCACCATGCCACACCACCACCACCATCACTAACACCCCATCATGCCAACACCACCACCATCACCAACACCCCACCACACCACCACCACCATCACCAACACCCCACCATGCCAACACCACCACCACCATCACCAACACCCCGCCATGCCAACACCACCACCACCATCACCAACACCCGCCATGCCAATACCACCACCACCATCACCAACACCCCACCATGCCGACACCACCACCACCATCACCAACACCCCACCATACCAACACCACCACCATCACCAACACCCCACCATGACCACACCACCACCACCATCACCAACACCCCACCATGCCGACACCACCACCACCATCACCAACACCCCACCATACCAACACCACCACCATCACCAACACCCCACCATGACCACACCACCACCACCATCACCAACACCCCACCATACCAACACCACCACCATCACCAACACCCCACCATGACCACACCACCACCACCATCACCAACACCCCACCATGCCCACACCACCACCACCATCACCAACACCCCACCATACCAACACCACCACCATCACCAACACCCCACCATGCCAACACCACCACCACCATCACCAACACCCCACCATACCAACACCACTACCATCACCAACACCCTGCCATGCCCACACCATCACCACCATCACCAACACCCCGCCATGCCAACACCACCACCACCATCACCAACACCCTGCCATGCCCACACCATCACCACCATCACCAACACCCCTGTGTGGGCTTTGTCCACTGTTTCAGTCAGCCATGTCACTGCTGTGACTAAAGGACCAGTCAGAACAACTGTAGAGGAGGAAACGTTTATTTGGGGGCTCACGGTTTCAGAGGTCCTAGTCCACAGAAGGCCAGCTCCATTCCTCGGGGCTCCCGGTGAGGCTGAGCATCATGGCGGGAGAGTGTGGCAGAGGGAAGCAACTCACATGGGGATCAGGAAGCAGAGACTCCACTCTCCAGATAGGAAATAGACACGCCCCAAAGCCACGCCCGGATTCCCACCTCCTCCAGCCACACCCACCACTTCAGGGCCCACCAGTTAATCCCAATCAGAGGATTAATTCACTGGTGGGGTGAAGACCTCACGTCCCTGTTGTTTCTCCTCTGAACCTTCCTGCACACTCCCACCCGTGAGCCTCAGGGACCCCTCCATCCAGACAACATTCGCTCACAGACACATGCTACGTCTACCCCATCCTGGGTTCTCAATCGCTCTTGACCAAAACGGAAGCTCAGAACAGTGGCATTACTTGTGGGCCCGCAGGTTCACAAGCTGGCAGAGCGGGATCAGTTCTTGACTTCCCTAGACGCTTAGTTACTTTGAGATGCACCAGGAGACCATGCCACCACAGTAATGGGGGTAAAAACTCCCAGAGCAGGCTGGGCATGGTGGTGCGTCCTGTAATCCAGTGGCTTGGGAGGCTGAGGAAGGAGGACCTGGAGTTCAAAGCCAGCTTCAGCAATCTAGGGAGGCCCTAAGCCTCAGCAAGACCCTGTCTCTAAATAAAATACAAAAAAGGGCTGGGGATGGGGCTCCGGGGGTTGAGTGCCCCTGGTTCAGTCCCTGGTGCCACACAACAACCGTAGTAATAGCAAGCTGCGTCAGTGCTTTGTGTACTTTGAAGCAACTTTACATTTATTAAATCATTTAAACTTGTAATAAATCTTATAGAATAACACGTATACATTATCATGGTTAAATTTAAAAGGTGTTTTGCTGAATATCTCAGTCCCAAAGCAGACGTGTGGTAAATTAAGTGTCTGGTAACACAGTTCCAAAATTAATCACTCAAGTGTGAGGTGGATGCGGGAGTTGTTCCAGGGCTGTTGGACTCTGGATCAGCTTTCTAGTGGAAACCGAGCATCTAAAAACTAAATTGGAAGGTGCCTGAATTCGATATGGCTTCAGGACCCATTGGGATTGGGATTTTTGCTGAAATAAAAATGCATAATTTTTTTCTTCCCAAAGGATCAGACAGGAGTTTTCTGAATAAGCAGTTGAACCGTCATTGACCTGCGTCTCCTGCCTCGAGACTGTGCTGGATGCTATGGTCACAAGAGGAATAAGACCCCAGTCCTCCCCTCAGGAGCCTACCTCCTGGTGAGAGGCAGGTAGACCAGGGCTGTGACCGCCATCCAGAGCAAGGAGGGACAGAGAGACTCGCCACTCAGCCACCGAGGGCTTGTGGCCTGAGGCTCCTCCTGATCTGGGGCTTGAAGCATCCAAAAGAGAAAAGCAGGTACAGAGGCCTGGGGGCCCATTGGAGTGACAGCGGGAGCCCCGCTGCAGGGGCAGGAGCAGAGGGGCCCGCAGGCCGCAGGGGCCGCTGGGCAGGTCTGGAGGAAGCTCGCAGCCTGCCTCCGAGTGTCCCCAGGGCGCCCGCGGAAGCCTCCTCCAATCCTTAGTCCCAGGCAAGCTGGGAGGCTGGCCACCCAGGGAGGCACAGACACCGGTGGAGAGGCGGCCAGAGGCCGATGGCGGAGGTCTGGGACGTCGGGAAGGTGGCTTCCCTGCGTGGGTGGCAGGGAGCCCAGGGGTTTCCGCAGAGATGCTGTGGAGACGGAGGGCGACCAGGCTCCCGGTCCCAGGTGGGCGGCAGGTCCCACAGGAAGGTGGAGGTGCCGATGAGGAGCGTGGGACCTGCCCGCCGAGGCTGGGCGGGAGGACGGGCCAGCCAGGGTGGACCCCGGGAGGCGGTCTGGTCTGGATGCTCTGCTGAAGGTCCGGGGCCTGAGGCGCCAGCTCCAGAGCACGGGCAGCAGCCAGGTCTTCCCGGGAGGCCGGCTTCCGCGGCCGTCCAGGCCTGGTTGCCAGGGACGGGAGGAAGTGCCGGCAGCTGGCAGACGGCTGGGGACCGGGGCCGGGCCTTCCCCACACGCCAGGCGGCAGGACGAGGCGGGTGGGGCCGGGCCGGAAGCTCCGACGGGACGGGAGGACGCGCTGCCAGGCCAGCCTGCCGTCAGGGGCACGCCCCGCCCGGCTTCCTGCTCCAGCTCCTCGAACTCGCTTCCTCTCCTGACGCTCAGGTGCGCGGTGTGGGCAGGTCCCTTCCCTGGAGGGTGGGGTTCTGGAGGCGTCTAGAGGACAGGCCGGCCTCAGCAGGGTGCTGCGGTCTCCCGGACGCCCAGCCTCGGAGCCGGGATGTGGGGACAGAGCTCGCAGCCCTGAGAACAATGCTGTGGGTCGGAAGTGCCCCCAGACGTCGCGTGTTAGATTTGGTTCACGTCGCCGTGGTGTCGGGAGGGGAGGTCTTTGGGAGGATTAATCCACTGGGTCAGGAGGATTAATCCACTCAGGGACTAAAGGGTCACCATAGAGGGAGCTTTGTTGTAAAAATGGGGTCTCTCTGGCAGGCTTGCTCCGTCTCACCGTGTGCTGTGTGGACAGCATGGGGACCTCACCAGGTGCTGTGTCCATGCTGGTGCCGTACTTTTGGATTTCTGAGCCTCCTGAACTATAAGAGAGAAAAAAAGTTTTTTTCTTTATAAAATTCCCAGTCTCCAGTATTCAGTTATAGCAAAGGATCTAGACAAAGCTCCACTCACCCATGTCTGATCAGGCCTCCATCCTGAGCCACAGGGGTGGCACCCAGGCCCTGGTCTGTACCCAGTCATGAAATCCAAATGTGCTCTGCAAGGGGACAGTTGTGTCATATACCAGGAAATGAAGCAGGTGGTTTGGGGCAGGTGCGATGAAGGCAAGAGCACACTAGAAGGCCAACCAGACAGGATGCTGAGTGGCCCCAGGACCTCTCCTGGGTCCTGCACCGCCCGCCTTGAGCTCCCCTATCTGGGGGGCTGTGCTGACTCTCACCTGTGCCCCAAACCTCATGGCCACCAGCACTGTGGCTCTCGTGTCAGGCTGGGAGGTAGTCACCTAATCAAGTTGGCATAGGAATAACCCGGGCCTGCCGGGGTCCTGCAGTGACCCTTGGAAGCAGGGCTGGACCTCCAGTGAACGTGGGGACACCTGCTTCCTGCTGCCGGTGCCCACTCAGTGCAGTGACCTGCTGACGGCTCCCAGGGGCTGCGCCTGCTCACCAGGCACCCGAAAGCCCAGGCCACTGTCTCCCTCCGCACCTAGGTCAAGGGTCCTGGAAGACCTGGGACTGGTCCACTCTGGAGCTGTCAGCTGAGGTGAAGGCGCAGGGTCTGCAGGCGTCTGAGAGGGGGGCCGGGCTGCACAGTCCTGGTCGTGGGGTCTTCACAGACAGCGTGCGGAGACTCTGCATTGGAGGCGGGCGGGAGCTGAGCCGCAGGTGGAGGCTGGACAGGCGCAGGTCAGCGCCCGAGGCCCAGGGCTGCAGTTTGCCCCCAGGGGATTCTGAGTTACGGACAGGCGGTGGGTAAGGACGGGGCTCTGGTCCGCCTGCTCCAGGCGCTGTGGAGGGTGGTCAGGACAGGGGCAGGAACCGCGAGTCCCACTGACCGCGGTCAGGGGTGGTGGTGAGGCTGGGGGAAGGGTGGGGCTGGAGGAGGGACCCCAGGGAGCCTCCCCGGGATGCCAGGGGCTGGTGGCGCCAGGGCCACAGCGCCTCCCGGGCAGGCCTCCAGGCTGAGGCAGGCGGGCGTGCTGAGCTGGATTCCTCACACCTGCCCAGCCACCCAGACCTGCCCTGGCCTGGCCTCCTCTCTCAGCAGGGGCTGCTCCAGTCCTGTGCCTGGCTGGCTGCCCCTCAGGCTCCTGGGGTTGGCTCATTGCCTCCCTCAGGTCCTGTCGCGGCCACAGCGCTGTGGCAGGTGGGGACCCTTAGGAGGCGGGGCCTCGTGGAGGGAAGAGAGGCCACGGCCTTGAAGGGGACATGGGGATCCTGCCCTGCTCTTCATCTCTTCCTGTACCACATGCTCCCTCCATGATGAGCCTCACCACGGTCCCAAAGGCAACAGGACCAAGTGACCATGGACTAAAACCCCCCAAACTCTGAGCCCAAATACATCTTTCCTCTTTTTAAGTGGCTCATTGCATGTGTTTTTGCTGCAGTAACGGAAAGCTGACCAACATAGAGCCACCAGGCTTTCTTCTGGTTGCTCTGATGTACCATGTCTGGGCCCAGGGCCTTTGCACGTGCTTTGCGTTCTCACTTCCTGGGATGCTCCGGCCCTTTCACTCTACTTGTTCCTCCAGCACGTGCTCTGGCCAGGTCCCAGTCAGTGGGGGCCCTGGGTCCACCCCACTTCCCTTGGCACTGGTTCTTCCCCCACAGCCCTCATTACAGTTTAGATTGTATATTTACAGGTGTATTGAAATGATTAATATCTGCCGGTCTCTCTCAGGGCACGAATCATCTATTTTACTCATTATCAAAACTGGTGTTTAGTAGGCATTTTTCAAAACAATGGATCTCAAGCTTAGAATCAGCTGGAAAACGGAAAATAATAAACCCAGGCCTGAATTTCCCCAGGGTTTCTGGTTCAGTGGGCCTGGGGTCTGCTCTGACACGCGTTGTTTTTAAATCTCACCAGATGATTCAAGTTTGCAACACATTTTGAAAATGTTAAAAACTCTCTTTCAACAACAAGAACCCATGTTCCCGGCCCACCTCGGATTGAAGGAACAGGGTCTTTAGGTGGAGTCCCAGGAATTTGCACCCCAGAGAATCCTTGCGCGACCTCAAACCCAAGGCTGCCAGGTGCAGGACCCACCTTCAGGAGGCGAGAGCCAGGTCTCCATGGGCAGCATGGGGGGACGGAGTGGGGTCGGTGCCAGGGGAGGCCCGCGGCTGGCTCAGGGCTCACCCTGGCCGCTCATCCCCGTCACCAGGGGTCGCGGTGTTTTAAAAACGCGCGTGCAGGCCGGGCATTCCAGATGCCTAGGTGGACCCTGGGTGGTCCGGCCCCTGTCGTCCTGAGTTCCTGTGACCCTCAGTCAGGGCTCAGGGCTGCTGCAGAGGGAGGGAGCCGGGGTTCGAGGGGGAGCTGGGCCAGAGGAGCCAGATCACCCGAGGCTGGGAGGTCTGGGTGGAGGGGCGCGTTCACCTCCTGGGGCTGCCACGGTAAGGGACAGTAACCTCCGTGGCTTGAAGCAACAGCTCATCATGCCTCAGTTCTGGAGGAATCAAACTCAAAAATCAAATTATCTACAGGGGGGATCCCTCGGAGGCTCTGGGGAGGCTGACCGGCCTCTGTCCAGCTTCGGGGCAGAGCCACCCTGGCCTCGCCAGCTTGGTACCCCACCTGTGTCTCCGCCCTCTCCACTGCGCCTCCCTGTGCTCCCCTCCGCCTCTGGCTCTCACCCCTCCCTTCTCTTGTGGCGACCTCAGCCTTTGGATCTGGAGCCACCCTAAACCCAGGTGAGCTCATCTCGAGATCCCTCGCTTCATCGCCAGCCAGGTCCCGGGACATGGGACTTGGACAGTTTCCTAGGGCACGATTCCACCCACGGAGAGCAGTGGGGCTCACAGATGCCACCAGGTGGTGTGGCTGAGCCTGGGGAGAAGGCAGCTGGGGGTGGGGGAGCCGCCTCGGGGTGCTGGGGTGGGGCTGGGCCCCTCTTCTGGCTCTTCAGAGACTGAGTACCCGAGAACGCCAAGGTGGCAGGCGTTAGAGGAGGCAAGGCGCTCAGGGTGGAAGCAGCCCCTTCCACACACACGCACGCACACGCACACACGCACACACGCACACGCACACAGATAACCAAGGTTCCGGGTGGGCGGTCAGAGCGGCTGGGTCCCCCTTGAGGCCATCAGAGTCGCAGAGGAAAGCTCCTGCCACCCATCATCCACCCAGCTCTGACTCTATCACCACATAGTCACTAATCAGCTTGGTTTTGTTTACATAAAAAGTGCCTTATTCACACAGAGCGCCCTGGGTGGCTTGGATGTCCCTGGAAGGCCACAGCTTGGGAAGTTTTAAGTGCCAGCACCGGGCAGACAGAAGGTCACGGGGGCTTCCCTGCCGGCGGGCGTGGCTGGGGTTTGTTTACTGTAAGCGTTGGGAAGGCGTTTCCAGCAAAGCAAAGGCCACCATGAACTTCTCCCGTGGAGAAGGTGAAGCTTCTCCAGGTGAAGCTGAGAAGGATCTGGGAACTCTCTGCCTACCCAGAATGGCTGACCTTTTTTGTCAAAGGGAACACCTCAAATTTCAGGTCCTTTGACTGCAACTTAAAGGCACATCCTCCCTTCTTACCCAGTAGGTTTGTGGTTTGATTTAAATGCCAAACTCCGAAACATGCGTTCCTGGACTGGAAGCCTCCGTGTAGACCAAGTGCCAACCGTAGCCATCAACAGGCTTCCGACAGCAGAGTCCGGGACGGAGCTGCCGGTGGAGCAGTCACATCCTGAGAGTGAGAGTGGTCTCCCCAGGAAGGGCCAGAGCACCCGCCTGGAGGCAGGGAGTGCGGTACAACAGAGCTGAAGGCACCTGAGCGCCAAGCACTCGCCCTGCGGACTCACCTTCCGTTCCTCCTAGACGACGTGAGCCTGGAGTACGTTGAAAAGTCAGATGGTCAGTCGGGGGCAGAGGTGTACGCCTGTAATGCCAGTGGCTCAGGAGGCTGAGGCAGGAGGCGCACAGGGTGGAGGCCAGCCTCAGCAACTCTGCGAGACCCTGAGCAAACCAGTGAGGCCCTGTCTCTAAACATAGTAAAGAGGGCGGAGGTGCGGCCCAGTGGTCAAGGGCCCCTGGTTCAGTCCCCTGTACAGGAAGAAAAAAAGTAAGATGTTTTCCTTATTTGGAAAATAATACACGGATATTGTGGAAAATCAGGCAAACATTAAAAACATAAGAAAGAGAATCAAGTCACTGGCCCCCTCGGCACCCAGCAAGCACGCCTGTTTCCGAGGTGCGGAGGCTCAGCTCCAGCAACGCCGTGTCTTCGTGCGTCTCCCTGCATGGGCTTGTGGGCTGCAGCTCTCCTTCCTTTCTGGAATCTTCTGGCCACCTGGTCACCCCTTCCTTTCCATTCATGGGGATCTTTGTGACCCTCGTTCATCCAGAACCACTTCCTGGGAGCACCCACGGGACCAGATCTTTCTCTTCCTCTCGTAAAGTGCTCTGACCCTAGGTCACAGACTTCATTCTGAGTTCCAGATTTAAACGTCATAGACTATTTTCATCCGGCATCCGCGACCGCGGGATGGTGGAGAGAGACGCAGATGCAGGCTGCACAGCCCCAGCCTCAGCGGCTTCCCCGGGAGTCCCCGCCCCGCTCTGGCAACAAGTGGGTCCCGACCCTCTGGCAGGCATAGGGTGCCACTCCTCCACGATGCCTGCGGGCTGCTTTTAGACCCCCAAAGCCTCCAAGAAGCCCACACACTGCAGAGGTCCCTGCGGTCCCTGCTGTCCGCCCCTGTGGTCCCTGTGCCTCCCCTCGTCCACGCTATTTGCGATGGAGGTGACTCAGATTCTCGGGAGCGTTTCTCAAGGGCACAGGAAAGAAGCAGGTCCTGAAGCAAAGCCAAGGGAACGTTTCTGGACAGGCTGCACCCCAAGACCAGCGAGTCGGCAGGGAAGCCGTGCAGGGGTCTGAAAGGGGATGGCAGCTCAGCCAAGGACCCTGCGTGGGCCTTACACCCCTGCAGGGCAGGAACCCGGCAGCTGGACGGTGCAGAGCCGCGTGCGGAGCTCCAGACCGCGGCCCAGATCCTTCTCTGCTGCTGCAGGAGCTTGGCTGCCCCAGGTCTCCCCAGGTCTCCGGACAGCCTAGGAGCCCTCTCGGTGGCCCTCTCCTCCCTGCTCCTCTCTCTCTCTCTCTCAGATACACACGACACTCCCCATTTTGGCCACTTCAAAGGCGCAATTCCGCAGCATGTAGTTCTTCCCAGCAACTGTCACCACCATCTAGTTCCAGAACACGGTCGTCACCACAAAAGGCAGCGTGTGACCCGATTAGCTTGTCCACGTCTCCCTGCCTCCCAGTGCCCAGTAACCACCACTTGACTGTGTCTCTGATAGATGTTCCATTTCTGGACGTTCCCACAAATGGAGCCACTCAGTGTTGGGGCTTTCGTGTCTGTCTTCTCCTCAGCGTGGCGTTTTCAAGTTCTTCTGACATGCCACTCTTCCTTCCTTTTCATGGCTAGATAATATTCTGTTGCAGAGATAGCACCCTTTGTTCATCCTGGTTGTTTTATTTAAGAGCAAGAAAGATCTTCCCAGAGTCCCTGGTAGAATTCTCTCACTGTCTCACCACTGGCCCTACATCTGGGGCTGAGGCCTAACCCAAAGACTGCGGGGCGATGGGGCTGTGGGGTGCACTTTTGCCTTTCTGTTTGGAGAGTCGGCTTCCCTGAGCTCACAGCGGTTGGGAGGAGGGTACCGAATGCAGCCAGAACCATCCGCAGAGATGGGCGCGGCTGCCTCACACCCACTCCCGAGTGCCCGATGTAGGTCCCTCCCCCTCCATGGTGGCCAAGGGAAACAGGTGGTTCCAGTTGGAATTGGCAAGGGTTCCAATAGGAGAGATGTCATTTACCAAACCCAGCGTGAAGCCGAATCCTCGCAGGCGGAATTCATTAAAGGAAGTCTTTTTAAAAAGTCTCATGATTCCTAAGCTCGGAAGTGGAAAATGGAGAGGTATCTGAAAGGACGACTGCTGCCCTTCATGGCTCTCGTCAGGCCTGTCCACCCACTGCCCACTCCCTGGGGGGGCGGGCACAACACCTCCGCAGGCCCTGGGTTTCCCCTGCCACCCACTGTAAGCTCGATGGGCTCGGCGGGCTCAACAGCCGGACCAAATGTAAGCTTGGCGGGTCTTGGCGGCACAGTTAGCAGCCAAATAAAATGGGACAGAAAAGTGGCCGAAGCAAGCTTTATTGGAATTTGGCTCTCAGGCGAAATTCCCAGACCCCTGGGGGTATAGGGACCCAGAGAAAATCACAGTGGCCCTGGCTGCCCAGGGTTTTTATAGACTAGGATGGGAGGGTCCTGTTGAGTGATAGGTGGGTGTGAAGGGTCAGTGGAACTTTCCATCCACCTTGCTGCGAACTTTCTGGTCACCTTTGGTGGGCTGGTCTTTGTTCTGGCTGCTCAGCTTTGCCCCCTACACTCACCTAATTTCCAACCTAACACCCTCCATGTGTCCCCTGCCGCTGGAGGCCGGTCGCCGGGAGAAGCCCTGGAGCCCTGGAGCCACGAGGGCCTGGCGGTCGGGCGGCGCTCCAGTCTCGGCCAGGGTGGGAGCCCGCACTGGGCATGGCGTTTGTTCCCTGCACCTCACGAGGCTGACATCTTCAGGCCTTGCTGGTCAGGGGCCGCCCCTCCCCGGCTCGCTGGCCCCGGCAGGCAGCGAGCCCCGCCGTGCAGGCCAGACCTCCACGTGCACACAGGCAGCCCACGGCCCACCTCCAGCTCCCCAGGGTCCCCCGCTCCAGGCCGGCCTTCCTCCACCCTCACTGGCCCAGGCCAGGCCCCAGGCGGCCGGCTGCAGCCCTGGCCTCTCACCGCCTGCAGAAATATCCCAAGCAGCCGACCTCCACCTTACCCGCCTCACCCGTTCCTTCCCAGGGAAGCCGCCACCAAGGCTGTCGCCCGTGACCTTCCTCCTGGCCGCCCAGTGCTCCCATGACTGGTCCTCCCCTTCTCCTAGAGGCGCGGGGCAGGCTCTTTCCAGTGGCGGTCATCTCCTGGCCACTGGCCTCGCCACGCTCAGTGCCAGTGAAACGGCCTTAACGCGAGCAGGCAAGTGCTTCCTGAGGACCCCGTGTGGCCACACAGAAGTGACGGCTGGGGTGAGTCCCTGCACTGGAGGAGGACTAAGCGCAGAGGCAGGCCAGCCCTGGTGCATGACCCGGCTCACGGGAGCAGCAGGAGAAGGCAGGCGTCCAGCAGAAAGTGGACCCACGTCCCTGCTCTGAGGAATTCTGCAGAGGGTCATCTTTGCCCAGCTTTCTCCTATTTTGAACATTCTGACCAGCAGGAAGCAGTGTCCAGTGGGTGGCCCTGGCTGGATAACTGGTCAACCTCCTCCTCACAGTGGTAAGGTTTCCCTAAGGTGTCTGCACATTGAGCATCTGATGGAGCTCTTTTTCTCTTTGAATGTCTCTTTCTGTGACTCTAACATGGCGTGGAGCATGGATCAAGTCAAGAGAGAACTGGGAAGCCACCAGTGAAGTTCAAGGTGGACAGGGGCCTGGTCTTCCCTCTGTGATGGGCTGACAGATCTGGCTCCAGGAGAACATTATAGGCCAGACTATGGGAGAAATGACTGGACAGACTCCATTCTGCTCTGAGACTCCATATTATGTAGGAAATAAGCTTCTCCCACGGGAACACCCTGCCTCTGTCCCCATCATCAGTTACTTAGTGTGACATGTTTAACAATACAAAAGACAACTCTTATGTAATAAAAAATTGCTCTTTTTGATTCCTATTGCTGCTAAATAATGTACCATGTAAACGGTGATTGTGTGGATGTTAGCAACCATTCTTTAGTTTGTACCTAGGTAAGGGTCGTTTTGACCCACTTCCCCCTCTGTCGATGATCTCATGATGTTGTTTGTAATTTCGAATCATAGCAACAGACACTTATGATTGATGTGATTTTTGGTATAAGAACCCCTACAACCCTGTGGTCGGGGCTGTTCTCCCAATAGCCATTTTTTTGGGCATTGTGTGAGACAGTCAGCTGGCAGCTTAATAAAGACTCTCAAATTTGAACTTCTCAGTGGTGATCCATCTGTTCTTAAGTTGTGCCCCATAACACCTCATGTGTCCAGCTGATGGGCAGCTGAGCTCACTCCGGGACTCAGCCTCCTGCTTCCCAGCTGGTGTGTTTTGACGTGATCTTGAAAGGCAAGTGAACAACTAGCTGGCTGAGCAAACGTGTTAGCAGCATGTGCAACCGTGTCCCTTTACTGGGGACATGTAAAGCATCTGCTGTGTTATGTTGCAGGGATGAGGAAACAGTGATCAGTCACCCCTCAAATGTGAACTACAACTTTGCGGCCACCTCATCTCCCCTGGGCACTG